>NW_018396421.1:95181-96835 GCF_000003195.3 Sorghum bicolor | reverse complement strand
ATGTCATCTAGGAGTTCTATTGGGGTGCGTCCAATAGACAATAGAGGGTACGGCATGTTCCACGCCAACCGAGAGCCGATCTTTGGGCAAGAGAAGCACTAGCTCCAAACAGGACGAACCGACCTTCCACCTGAGCCTGGTCACCTAGGGCTATTATCGGGTCCTTCCATAATGGTTTCTGAGCGTATGGTGCATTATGCGCAAACCATGCACCAATCTTGCACCTAAACTAACACTGTCTCCAAACACATTGAAGCAAGATTCCATATGACACACATGATCTAGGAGTTCTATCGGGTGCGTCCAAATTGATTTCTAAGAATATGGTACGTTCCATGCAAACCGTACACCTATCTTTCATCAAGATTAGCACTATCTCTTATCAGACTGAACCGAGCTCTCACTTGAGCCTCTTCAGCTAGGAGTACTATCGGGAAGTTCTACAATGATTTCTGAGCCTATGGTGCACTGGGCACAAACCATGCAACTATCTTGCACCGAAACTAATACTATCTCCAACTGGACTGAAGCGAGATTCCATATGATACACTTCATCTAGTAGGTCCATCGGGTGCATCTACAGTTCCATCGGGAGTGTCCAAATTGATTTGTGAGCATATGGTATGTTCCATGCAAATTGTGCACCTATCTTGCATCAAGATTAGAACTATCTCCAAGCAGACAGAACCAAGATTCCACATGAGCCTCTTCACCAAGGAGTACCATCGCGTGCGTTCAAAATAGTTTCTTAGCTTATGGTGCATTAGGCACAAACCGTGTACCTATCTTGCACAGAAACTAACACTATCTCCAAAGAGACTGAAGTGAGATTCTATATGACACACGTCATCTAGGAGTTCTATTGGGTGCTTCCAAATGGATTTCTTAGCATATGTTATGTTCCATGCAAACCGTGCACCTATCTTGCATCAAGATTAGCACTATCTCCAAACAGATCGAACCGACCTTCCACTTGAGCCTCTTCACCTAGGATTATCATCGGGTGCTTCCATAATGGTTTCTGAACCTATGGTGCATTATGCGCAAACCATGCACCAATCTTGCACCTAAACTAACAATGTCTCCAAACAGATTGAAGCGAGATTCCATATGACACACATGATCTAGGAGTTCTATCGGGTGCGTCCAAATTGATTTCTAAGAATATGGTACGTTCCATACAAACCGTACACCTATCTTTCATCAAGATTAGCACTATCTCCAAACAGAGCGAACCGAGCTTTCACTTGAGCCTCTTCACCTAGGAGTACCATCAGGAACTTTCACAACGGTTTCTGAGCCTATGGTGCACTGGGCACAAACCATGCAACTATCTTGCACCGAAACTAATACTATCTCCAGCTGGACCGAAGGGAGATTCCATATGATACACTTCATCTAGTAGTTCCATCGAGTGCATCTACAGTTCCATCGGGTGTGTCCAAATTGATTTCTGAGCATATGGTATGTTCCATGAAAACCGTTCACCTATCTTGCATCAAGATTAGAACTATCTCCAAACAGACAGAACCAAGATTCCACATGAGCCTCTTCACCAAGGAGTACCATCACGTGCGTCCAAAATAGTTTCTTAGCCTATGGTCCATTAGGCACAAACCCTGTACCTATCTTACACCGAAACTTAACACTATCG
>NW_018396421.1:88002-88759 GCF_000003195.3 Sorghum bicolor | reverse complement strand
ATCCACCCGATGGACTACTAGATGAAGTGTATCATATGGAATCTCGCTTCAGGCCAGTTGGAGATAGTATTAGTTTCGGTGCAAGATAGTTGCATGGTTTGTGCCCAGTGCACCATAGGCTCAGAAATCGTTGTGGAAGTTCCTGATGGTACTCCTAGGTGAAGAGGCTCAAGTGAAAGCTCGGTTTGGTCTGTTTGGAGATAGTGCTAATCTTGATGAAAGATAGGTGTACGGTTTGCATGGAACATACCGTATTCTCAGAAATAAATTTGGACGCACCCGATAGAACTCCTAGATCATGTGTGTCATATGGAATCTTGCTTCAATCTATTTGGAGACAGTGTTAGTTTAGGTGCAAGATTGGTGCTTGGTTTGCGCATAATGCACCATAGGCTCAGAAACGATTATGGAAGCACCCGATGATAATCCAGGTGAAGAGGCTCAAGTGGAAGGTCGGTTCGATCTGTTTGCAGATAGTGCTAATCTTGATGCAAGATAGGTGCACGGTTTGCATGGAACATACCATATGCTAAGAAATCCATTTGGACGCACCCCAATAGAACTCCTAGATGACATGTGTCATATAGAATCTCGCTTTGGTTTGTTTCGAGACAGAGGTAGTTTCGGTGCAAGATAGGTACACGGTTTGTGCCTAATGCACCATAGGATAAGAAACTATTTTGGACGCACGCGATGGTACTCCTGGGTGAAGAGGCTCATGTGGAATCTTGGTTCTGTCTGTTTGGAGATAGTTCTA
>NW_018396421.1:81261-86806 GCF_000003195.3 Sorghum bicolor | reverse complement strand
TTTGCGCATAATGCACCATAGGCTCAGAAACCATTATGTAAGAACCCGATGACAATCCTAGGTGAAGAGGCTCAAGTGGAAGCTCAGTTTGCTTTTGTTTGGAGATAGTGCTAATCTTGATGCAAGATAGGTGCACGAATTGCATGGAAAGTACCATATATTTAGAAACATATTTGGAAGCACCCAATAGAACTCCTAGATGACGTGTGTCATATAGAATCTCACTTCGGTCTCTTTGGAGATAGTGTTAGTTTCGGTGCAAGATAGGTACACGGTTTGTGCCTAATGCACCATAGGCTAAGAAACTATTTTGGATGCACACGATGGTACTCCTTAGTGAAGAGGCTCAAGTGTAATCATGGTTCTATCTGTTTGGAGATAGTTCTAATCTTGATGCAAGATAGATGCACAGTTTGCATGGAACATACCATATGCACAGAAATCAATTTGGACAAACCCGATGGAACTGTAGATGCACTCGATGGAACTACTAGATGAAGTGTATTATATGGAATCTCAATTTGGTCTAGTTGGAGATAGTATTAGTTTCAGTGCAAGATAGTTGCATGGTTTGTGCCCAGTGCACCATAGGCTCAGAAATCGTTGTGGAAGTTCCCAATGGTACTCCTAGGTGAAGAGGCTCAAGTGAAAGCTCGGTTCGGTCTGTTTGGAGATAGTGCTAATCTTGATCCAAGATAGGAGTACGGTTTGCATGGAACGTACCATATTCTCAGAAATCAATTTGGACGCACCCGATAGAACTCCTAGATCATGTGTGTCATATGGAATCTCGCGTCAATCTGTTTGGAGGCAGTGTTTGTTTAGGTGCAAGATTGGTGCATGGTTTGCCCATAATGCACCATAGGCTTAGAAACCATTATGGAAGCACCCGATGATAATCCTAGGTGAAGAGGCTCAAGTGGAAGGTCGGTTCTATCTATTTGGAGATAGTTCTAATGTTGATGCAAGATAGGTGCACGGTTTTCATGGAATATGCCATATGCTCAGAAATCCATTTGGACAAACCTGATGGAACTGTAGATGCACCCGATGGAACTACTAGATGAAGTGTCTCATATGGAATCTCGCTTCAGTCTAGTTGGAGATAGTATTAGTTTCGGTGCAACATAGTTGCATGGTTTGTGCCTAGTGCACCATTGGCTCAAAAATCATTGTGGAAGTTGATGAGGACATCAAAACCAGCGATACATCCTCTCCTACATCCTCTCCGACACAACCTATAGCTGGTCCTACATCTCCGACACAACCTATAGCTGGTCCTACATCCTCTCCGACACAACCTATAGCTGGTCCTCTTACTCGTGCTCGTGCCCGTCAACTCAACCTTCAAGTAAGTTCAGTTTTAAACTCTTGTCAATCATATTTAGACAACGGAGACACGTGCACTTTCGTGTTGCTCAGGAATAATGGACAAGATCAGCAAGGGAAGGTTCAACTGCATTCAGAATTTGAGGCAACACCAACTTCAAGGGCTGATTGCATATGGGAAGAGTGATAACTTAACAAAGGTGATTGGAGATCAGGTCCAAGCCTCCACAACATCCTCTATCAAGTTACCACGTCGCTTCTAAAGCAAGGAAACAAAGAGTCCAAACCCAACACGTTTTGGGAGTTGGATTCGGACTGGAAAATAACTCTAACTTGTATGGATCACCACGGTGTCATATGGACTCCAACTGGGACGTTCCTATACTTGTTGGAAAGCTCATGAAGTCTACTTTCCAATGGGTCCAACCACATATCTATGCAGCTTATGAGTCGGGCGCAGTCCTTGTTTTCGTGCCGACACCTTTTTCTGTTTTGGTGCTGCGTCACCCTATTTTGGACCAATGGCCCATGTATCAAGTTGAGTCCATTAGGGACGCGTCCTAGGGTTGGAGGACGACTCTAGCACCCCTTTGGTCGTCCTCCCCTCTATTTATTTACATCTAGAGCCGCCATGAACAACTGGGTTTTGTTTAGATCAAGTTTAGCCTTCGCTACTTGCTTGTAGGCGCGCGTGCAGGATCAGCCGCCCGTCTCCTTGTCTTCAGAACCCCATTGTTGATTCAGATTCAGTTTGAAACCTTCAATTCATCTTGCAAATTCAGTGCTTGTTTCCTCGTTCTTGCTAGTTCTTCGATTGCTTGCAGGACGGGAGCCCTAGGGGCTGGTTGTCGCGCTCCACAAGATCGTGACGACTGTTGGACGTGGTGTATCGGTTGCTAAGGCGCGGTCTTGAGGGCTGTAGTCGGGCCGTGAACGTCATCTCCATCCACTAATCGAGTTATCCAGCGCCTCTCATCGAAAGATCAGGCCAAAAACCCTAGCGGGTTCGCATCAGAGCAAGGTTCTTCGGTGAGAGACTTCTAATCCTTTGCTGTTTTTAATTAATTTCCTATAGTCCAGAAAAGCCAAAAAAAATATAGTAGATTAGTTTTTCCATAATCCTATTAAACCTTTGTGCCTTGGCTAGTACCGTTTTAGTTAGGGCTTGTTGAATTTGCGTTGCTTCGGTTTGTGTCGAGTTGTTGGTCTTAGTGTCTAGTCCTTTGGAGTTTCGAGTTCTTGTCACCATCTATACACAGCCGAGTATTACCATATCTTCTCTCTGTCGAATCTGTTGTGAAGTCCAAATTGAACTGTGATCCAAAAAGAAAGATAACTCCATACTTGTTCGGCCTTACTCTAGAGAGAGAGAGAGTGTGTGTAGCGAATTGCTCTTTTGTATTCCTTTGTTCATATAATCAGTTTTTGAGGTTGCCCAAAAAAAAGAAAAAAAAAGAAAAGAGAAAAGATTCAAAAGAAAAAAAAGGGGCTGTTTTTCATATTGATTTTAGGTTTCTTCCACCTTGTTTTCGGGGGTGTGCTGTGGTTTTCCTTTGTGTCCAGGCTCGCGTCTCTAGCACGGTCTAGCCTAGGACCAGCACAGTACCATCGTCAAACGCTTATTCAGCTCGCTTTTATAACTAACGTGGTGCTAGTTCGTTCCTTGTTTCAGCCCACCTATAGCTCCACATACTCTACAGCTTGACAGGTCTTGTGTTGCAGCACCGATACACTTCGTCCATTGCTGTACACTTGTTGGCAGACGACCCCTCCTGTCAAGCAAGGTAAGAATTGGTAAGAACTTGTGTTACAGGTTGAGTGTGAGCGACTTGCTGTAGCTACATCCTAGTAGTTGTAGGGCTTTTATTTCTTCACTTGCCTTTTTGTTGTCTTTGTCTTTGAACCATGCCAGGGGCAGATGATGGTAACGAAACACCACATACACCTCGCACTAAGGGCATCATACAACATTTTGAAAGGAAAGTGAAGCTGCACACAGAGGGACTTGATAACGACTTGCAGGTGACGAATGAAAAGCTGGGGCAGTTGGAGGCTACGCAGATTGCCACAAACAACAAGCTCACAAGTTTGGAGGAATCCGTTGCTAGTGTGGACAAAAGCCTTGCTGCTCTCCTAAGGCGATTTGATGCTTTCCACACCGAAGATAAAGAGAAGCATAAAGAAGAAAAGGAGGGAGATCGAGAGCACGGTAGTCATGAAGATGACTACACTAGTGATACTGAACATGATGATCAAGACACTCGTGATCGACGTCGCCTTCGTCACAACCGTAGAGGTATGGGTGGCAACCGCCGACGCGAGGTACACAATAATGATGATGCTTTCAGTAAGATTAAATTTAAGATACCCCCTTTTGATGGTAAATATGACCCTGATGCTTACATCACTTGGGAGATTGCTGTTGATCAAAAGTTTGCATGTCATGAATTTCCTGAGACTACACGTGTTAGGGCTGCTACTAGTGAGTTTACAGATTTTGCTTCTGTTTGGTGGATTTATGGAAAGAAAAATCCTAATAACTTACCTAGAACTTGGGATGCGCTGAAAAGGGCCATGAGAGCTAGATTTGTTCCATCTTACTATGCGTGTGATATGATAAATAAGTTGCAGCAGTTAAGACAAGGTGCTAAAAGTGTAGAAGAATATTATCAGGAATTACAAACGGGTTTGTTGCGTTGTAACCTAGAGGAGGATGAGGAACCGGCTATGGCTAGATTTTTGGGTGGGTTAAACCGGGAAATTCAGGACATCCTCGCTTACAAAGAATACAATAATGTAACCCGTTTGTTTCATCTTGCTTGTAAAGCTGAAAGGGAAGTGCAGGGACGACGTGCTAGCGCAAGGAGTAATATTTCTGGAGGGAAGGCTAATTCATGGCAGCAACACATGGCTTCAACTCCATCTACACGTATTTCTACTCCATCATCTAGTGACAAGGCTCGAGCTGCCCCCACCAATTCAGTTGCGAAGACGATGCAAAAGCCTGCTGCGAGTACTTCATCCGTGGCATCGACGGGTAGAACAAGCAACATACAATGTCATCGGTGCAAGGGATATGGGCACATGATGCGTGACTGCCCAAAAAAGCGAGTTATGATTGTCAGGGATGATGGTGAGTACTCATCTGCTAGTGATTTTGATGAGGATACACTTGCATTGCTTGCGACTGACCATGCAGGTAATGAAGATCAAATAGAAGAACATATTAATGCAGGTGAAGCGGACCACTATGAGAGCTTGATCGTGCAGCGAGTGCTTAGTGCACAAATGGAGATGGCAGAACAAAATCAGCGACACATTTTATTCCAAACAAAGTGTGTCATCAAAGAGCGTTCTTGTCGCATGATCATTGATGGAGGTAGCTGCAACAACTTGGCAAGCAGCGATATGGTGCAGAAGCTTGCCCTCAACACCAAACCACACCCGCATCCCTACTACATCCAATGGCTGAACAACAGTGGTAAGGCAAAGGTAACTAGACATGTGAGAATTAATTTTTCCATCGGATCCTACAAAGATATTGTTGAATGTGATGTTGTGCCTATGCAAGCTTGTAACATTCTGCTAGGTAGACCTTGACAATTTGATAGAGATTCTATGCATCATGGTAGATCAAATCAGTATTCTTTTCTATACCATGATCGCAAAATTGTGTTGCATCCTATGTCTCCTGAAACTATTATGCAAACGGATGTTGCTAGGGCTACTAAAGCAAAGAGCAAGAGCAATAAAAATGATAAATCTGTAATTGGTAACAAAGATGAGATAAAACTAAAAGGACGTTGTATGATAGCTACCAATTAATGAGTTCAATGCATCCACTTCTGTTGCTTATGCTTTGATATGCAAGGATGCTTTGATTTCAATTGAGGATATGTAATGTTCTTTGCCCCCTACTGTTGCTAACGTTTTGCAGGAGTATTCTGATGTGTTTCCAAGTGAGGTACCAGCGGGGCTGCCTCCACTACGCGGGATTGAGCACCAAATTGATCTTATTCCTGGAGCAGTTTTGCCAAATCGTGCACCATACAGGACAAACCCGGAGAAAACAAAGGAAATTCAGCGACAAGTGCAAGAACTACTAGACAAAGGTTATGTCCGAGAATCTCTTAGTCCTTGTGCTGTTCCAGTAATTTTAGTGCCTAAGAAAGATGGAACATGGCGTATGTGTGTTGATTGTAGAGCTATTAATAAT
>NW_018396421.1:79796-81161 GCF_000003195.3 Sorghum bicolor | reverse complement strand
AATTGGGAGATGAATGGAAAACTGCTCTCAAAACTAAGTTCGGTTTGTATGAGTGGTTAGTCAGGCCTTTTGGGTTAACTAATGCACCTAGTACTTTCATGAGATTAATGAACGAGGTTTTGCGTGCTTTCATTGGGAAATTTGTTGTCGTATATTTTGATGACATATTGATTTACAGCAAATCATTGGATGAACATCTTGATCATTTACGTGCTGTTTTTAATGCACTACGCGAGGCACGTTTATTTGGTAACCTTGAGAAGTGCACCTTTTGCACCGATCGAGTGTCTTTTCTTGGTTATGTTGTGACTCCACAGGGAATTGAGGTTGATCAAGCCAAGGTGGAAGCTATACAGGGATGGCCTGTCCCAAATACTATCACCCAGGTGCGGAGTTTTCTAGGACTTGCTGGATTCTATCGCCGTTTTGTGAAGGATTTCAGCACCATTGCTGCACCATTGAATGAGCTTACAAAGAAGGGGGTGCCTTTTGATTGGGGCAAAGTAAAGAGAATTCATTCAACATGTTGAAAGATAAGTTAACTCATGCACCTCTCCTACAACTTCCTGATTTTAATAAGACTTTTGAGCTTGAATGTGATGCTAGTGGAATTGGTTTGGGAGGTGTTTTATTACAAGAGGGAAAACCTATTGCATATTTTAGTGAGAAATTGAGTGGGCCTATTCTCAATTATTCAACTTATGATAAAGAACTCTATGCTCTTGTTAGAACATTAGAGACATGGCAGCATTATTTGTGGCCCAAAGAGTTTATTATCCATTCTGATCATGAATCTTTGAAACATATTCGTAGTCAAGGAAAACTGAATCGTAGGCATGCAAAATGGGTTGAATTTATTGAATCTTTTCCTTATATTATTAAGCACAAGAAAGGGAAGGAAAATATTATTGCTGATGCTTTATCACGGAGATATACTTTGCTGAATCAACTTGATTACAAGATATTTGGGTTAGAAACAATTAAAGACCAATATGTTCATGATGCTGATTTTAGAGACGTGTTGCTGCATTGTAAAGATGGAAAAGGGTGGAATAAATTCATCGTTAGTGATGGGTTTGTGTTTAGAGCTAACAAGCTATGCATTCCAGCTAGCTCTGTTCGTTTGTTGTTGTTGCAGGAAGCACATGGAGGTGGCTTGATGGGACATTTTGGAGCAAAGAAGACCGAGGACATACTTGCTGGTCATTTCTTTTGGCCAAGGATGAAGGGAGATGTGGAGAGGTTTGTTGCTCGTTGCACAACATGTCAAAAGGCAAAGTCACGGTTAAATCCCCATGGTTTGTATTTACCTCTTCCTGTTCCTAATGCTCCTTTAAGGATTCTCTATGGATTTTGTGTTGGGAC
>NW_018396421.1:49692-79696 GCF_000003195.3 Sorghum bicolor | reverse complement strand
TTACATTGGTGCTAAGTGGTGTGCTGTGGTTAAGTTTTAGATTCATTGGATGATATATGTTGAAGTTATTAATTTATCTTGTTTAGTGCTTATTAAATAGTTTACAATTAAAATAAAAATAAATAAATGTAAAATATGGTTTCTGTACCTTTATATGTGGTTGTTATATCATATAGATACATAATTTAGCTATGTGTTTGTAGAAAATGTCGAGTTTCTTATTTATCTTGCCGTTACATGCTTCTTTGTGATGGAAATTTATCTTTTTCATGGAAATTGCTATACTTATCCAAGTGGCATGAAATTTATACAGTAGACTTTGGAGAGCATATATGAGCTTCTGTAGTTTTCTCAGAATTTATTGTGTACTTTTGATATATGGTTATTACTTTGTCTATTTATCTAAATGAATTAATAAAGACATAAAAAGAATTTATTTAGGGAGGACCATGATATTTTCTAGTATCTCTTTGATGTATTTCAACTATTGGTGAGCTAGGTTTTGCCCAGGTCCAAGTTTGAAACATAAATGAAATGTTATTTGTCTATAATTAAATTATTAGTGATTTCTGGATCAGTTTCTGTAGTTGTGCAATTTCAACCTACTAAACTTATGAATCATGCTTTCATGATAAAAGATGAATTGTAGTAATGTTCATAAGCTTTCCAAAATGTTATGGATCATGAATTTTGGTGATCTAGAACTCTGGTTATAGATGTATGAAGCTTAATGTCTGATTCTGTCCAAGGTCTGGACAGAATTGTTTATTCATACTGTTTGGCCATGTTATCTATTAAATCAGTTCTCGAAGATAATAACAAAGTTGTAGAAAATTATATAAGCTTTCCAGAAAGTCTAATATCACCTTTATTGGATGTTTGGATCTCTAATTATGGTTGAATGAAGTTGTGTATATGCTGCTGTCCTGGTTATGTGTGCAAATAGAGTTGTTTGTTTTTAGCTAGCCTTTACTTAAATAATGAGTTGCTTAATTTCCAAATTAGAATTTGAGTGCTTTTGGGATTGGGTGATGACCTGAGGTCATTATCTTTCAATGACCTTTGGCACTTAATTATTGTTTGATGTTAATACTTAATTACTGCCATTAATATTTAATTAAGGATTGATTAAGATAAATAGAAAACCTAATCATTTTAGGTTTTGTTTGATCTTTGGGATTGATTGACAACCAATGGTTACCTGACATGATATGCTCCTTGGTTATAGATTATTTCATATAAATGATCTTTGTTGCCTGATAGCTACACAACCTTGCTTAATGAAGATGATAAAATTTGCTTAGTAATAATCTATGCTTTGATAACTAAGTTAGTTTGTTTCTATACCGTGAAGGTAAGTTGTACTCGAGGTAGTTATATTTGTTGTTATCATCCAAGAACTTGTAACCTGTCTTTATCATGTCATGAACATCTCATTGATCATGCATATGCACCTCTACGTGTAGACTACGCTCCGGAGGAATCTAATCCTCAGTGGGTTGCTTCCGAGTTTGTGGATCCATCTGGTTTTGCTGAGTTGTCGGACTTCCCTTCCGGCCAAGGCAAGCCCCGGACATTAAACCCTATCCTTGTATTTTCATAAAGTTATTTATATCACTTGAGTTAATATGATGCATTAGGTGAATAGGAGTTGAGTGAATCCTATTTGCTGCATTACCTACCTTGATGATTTCCATATTAACCTTGATACTTGTTTTATGAAAATGCTTAGTATGCTTAGCCCTGCTTATTAGATAAGTTTTCAAATGAGAAAGTTTGAAGGGTTGTTGTGGAATACTTTTATGGTTGATAATGTTCAAGCTTGAGACCGGTCGGTGGACTTGCTTTAAGAATGGAGTCTTAAAGTAGTGTCTCCAACTGTGTCGATTAAGGACCGTACCGTTGATTGGCCTGTTGTGATTGAGACCTTTGAGTACAGCCCACATGCGGCGGTAAGCCTTACCTATAGCTATTCCGATACTTGAGAACGGCTAACCGCGTACTGGGAGTGGAGAGATGGCGAGAGTAGCGTGTACCCACCTTACGGATCTGAGATGACCGGGAAACATCTAGATTGGCTGTAGGATGGTGGTGTACTGTACTCTCGGGTGACGCTGGACCCGTTCTTGTATGGGAGGATCTATAGAAACAGGTTGACATATGCAAGATTAAGTTCTACATATGTCGTGTGGTACTGAATCCCCAGCTGGGTTTAATCGATTCGAATCGCCGTGTTTCCTCGGATATGGAGCCTCAATCCTCACACCACCATATAAGAAAGAGGTGGTTTGCTTATGAAAGTTTGATAATAATTTTGGTTAGTCATAAATGATGATCTTGAGTTAAAACTTGAAAGTAGGTTTTACTCTTAGTAAGCTTTTATGCAAAAGAAATGCTTTGATCTTGCTAAAGCCTTACCTTAAATCCCTATAGCCTGCATACCTGAGTCTTCACCTCTTTTCTAGTCGGTTAAGTCTTGTTGAGTACTTTTGTACTCAGGGTTTTATAACCCCGGTTGCAGGTGCTGACTTAGGCTGCTAATGGAGGTCATGTCGGTGGGCGCGACATGATTTATCCACCTCTTCTACCTTAGAAGCTTCACCTAGGATGCTTCCGCTACTCTACACACCTTTTGGAAATTTAGTTAAGTTTATACTTCATCATATGTTGTAAATTAAATTATAAATCTTCCGCACTCTGATGTAAGTTTTTTTTGTAACAAATGTTGTAATGTTGTGGTAACTCCATGTTGATCCTGTATGAGTTAAAACGTGGATGATTCGGGTTTCCCGAGGACACCCGACAGACTTCTTGAGTCATTTGGAACTCGTGCACGCCAATCAGAAGTCTTTGAGACAACGATGGGTGCATGTGGGCCACTTAATTCAGGAGGTTCTGTCACAGCTGGTATCAGAGCTCATACATGGATCTTCTGCAACATTACTTGTGAAAAACTTCAAAAGGAATTTACAAATTAAAAGTTTTGAGGATAACAACTTATAAATGTTCCTTAACTTTTCTTATGCTTGCTGTCTGAGTTCTGTGAAGACTGTCTGCTGACTCAAATAGAAGGCATTGAAAGGGACTTCAATTCTTCTTCAACAAGCCAAGTGAAGAATCAAACTACTCCAACAATGCTTTGTCAAAAGTCTTGCAACATTCCATCCAGAGCGATGAAGATAGTTTATAAATAAAGCCCTATAATCTACTAACATGATGAAGATAGAGCACTCTCGCCGTTGAGAAGACGTATAGGCGAGCATATTGCATATCATGCATAACATGACAATATAATGATACTTAAAAGCCCCTCCTTATGCTTCAAAAACAGTTATTATTCGTTATAGCTGTTTTATTGATGAATCTCATCATGTACCAGGTTTCGTTACCTGATTGATAATCTTTTACTCCATAAGATCCTAATCCTTGATTCATTTGTTATGCATGTGACCTTCCTTGATTGCATCTAATTCGGACACCTACTACCTCCTTGATGTCATTTGTCAACATTTATGTTGATTGAATGTCACTATGATTGTGTCCTCTTAAGGTACCATGGCCCATAACTTAGGTAACAGCGCCGAAACCTGGGGTCTCCTATGGCTCGCGACCATAAGGAAATACTGCTGGGCGCTCGCTGTTATCAAAGTCTATGATCATGACCCCTTATAGACCCACAACTTAGGTGATCCCACTCTTTGAACTATATTATGGGAATCCATGCCCATATCTCTTTGGAATTACCTAAAGCCCCTGACTTGGATAACCAACATAGATCATTGAAAGCTATTGTAACTGTACTCGATAGTAGGTACCATGATCCGTGATCACGTTATAGCGTCGAACCTTGTAGTCTCCTGTGGACTGCAGCCATAAGGAAATACTACAGGGTCCTCGTTAAACATCGGGATCTCTGGTCATGCTCCACTATAATCTACTGTTAGCGTGCTTTCATCCTCCTTGGAAGCTCATTTGGAGATTCATATCTTTGAATTCTCTAAAAATTCCTGATTGATTACAACTTCTTGTTGATCTTAGTTGTAATTCTCGGACCAATCGTAATTGTTGTATGAACTTCTCAGAAGTTAATGTGCTTGACACATTTCCTTTTCCATTACTCAACCCCACGGGTTTTAGTACCCTGGAAATCTCGGGACGAGATTTCTTTAAGGGGGAAGGGCTGTAACATCCCTGATGTTACGAACACTAAAAATGGATCATGTCATCATAAGCATTGCAAAGCATATTTGTTAAGCACATTATTATGCATCAACCTAAAATAAGTTTATTTTGGTTGATTGTGCTTAGGGAATTAAAGTGTGTTTATCTGGTGAAGTGATGCTCATGATGGTTGTTTAATCCCTAGTTAAGGAGGGTGGTAAAAAAAAAACCTAATTTCAAACATAGTTTTTACCCCCTTTTGTGCAATTCAAAAACCAAGCAAAATTTGAGGTTGAGTTCAAAAGAAAAGTTGTAGGTCTTGTCAAGATGTACAACTTTGGTGTTTTGAGTTTTTGGAGTTTCAATACAAAATTTAAAGTAATTTTGAAAATACAATTTTCCAGAAATTGTCCCCTTTTCCGATTTGAATCCCCAATTCAAAATCTATTTGGAATTTTGAAAAGTGGTCAACATGAAAGTTGTAGGGCTCAAAAAGTTGAACAACTTTCATGTTGGGAGTTTTTCAAGTTGTTTGGAAAAATTAAAAGTAATTTTGGAAATTCTAATCTGCTCCAATTCAAAATTTGGAATTTCCCCAATTTGGGATTTGAAATTCAAACTGTTTTGTCAAATTCGTCATTTTCCACCCAGAATTGGCTTTGGTCACCAAAATAAGATTTGTAGTTTGTAAAATTCTGAATAACTTTTGTTTTGGTGGAATTTTGTCTTCAGTTCAAAATTTAGACGAATTTTGCAAAACCACAAAACTGGTTGGATAAAGCCTGCTACAGTAACCGATGAGGATCACGGGCTGCACTGCCGCCACGACAGACACTGCTGCTCAGGACGCCGCCACGCACCCAGCCACGCAGTTGCTCGCCTGCTTGCGGTCGCGGTGAAGTGGCCGAGCTCCTGGCGTCCTCATCCACTTCTTCCCGTGACCACACCGTGCTGCAATCTCTCTTTTCTCTTTCACGCTCAACGCCGGCGAGCTCCATGCGCTCACAAAATTCGCCTCGCCCGCTCCCTTTCCGCGCCACCAGAGCACCCCAGCAGCTTCGCCAAGAGCTCAGCGATCTTTTGCGCCTCTTACTGCACGCTCTACCCTGCCATAGCACCTATTTCATCCATCCTTTTCAACTTCGGCCGAAAGCGCCGCCACGGAGCCTCCACCGTGGCCAGACCTTTCCAGAGCATCACATGCCCCCTCGTGTGTTGCTCTTGCTTCCTTGTGGCTTGGTGATGCTCATCAACCCATTGTTTGTAACCAGCACCGACGAAGCCGCCAGAGAATCATCTCGCCGCCGGCACGACCACTACTGGTTCGCCCGTGCACGTGGCCAGCGAGCGACGGACTGTCTCTAGCCATTCCAGGGCCAGCTACAGGTGTGGCATGATGCTTCCATGCCCTAGCACCTCTTCCTCGCCACTCCGTTGCCACAGAAATGTATCCCACCGTCAAAACCACAAGCTCTGACGAGCTTCCTCTGTTTTCAGCTCGCGCTAGGGACCTCGTGCAACAATTTGATGTTTCCCAGGGGTCTAATTGCAGAGACTGTGACTCAGGTGAATAGTGCTATAAGGACTTGTTTGTAGATGTTTTGTTAAATCTTTGAAAATTCATATCTGGAGTTTGGAAACTCCAATTTTGGTGAACCAAATTTTGTTGTGCTCCTTGAGATGTCTAGTTTTTATTAAAAATATGAAACTGACCATGTTTTGTAGTAAAATAATTAGTCATGATTTATGTCTTTTAATTATGCTTAAAGGGAAGAAATTCATATCTATTGCTGTATAGCTTCTTTTAAGATGAAACTTTTATGGTAGATTAATGATTATGTGTGTGTGTTGTGGTTAAGTTTTTAGATTCATTGGATGATATATGTTGAAGTTATTAATTTATCTTGTTTAGTGCTTATTAAATAGTTTACAATTAAAATAAAAATAAATAAATGTAAAATATGGTTTCTGTACCTTTATATGTGGTTGTTATATCATATAGATACATAATTTAGCTATGTGTTTGTAGAAAATGTCGAGTTTCTTATTTATCTTGCCGTTACATGCTTCTTTGTGATGGAAATTTATCTTTTTCATGGAAATTGCTATACTTATCCAAGTGGCATGAAATTTATACAGTAGACTTTGGAGAGCATATATGAGCTTCTGTAGTTTTCTCAGAATTTATTGTGTACTTTTGATATATGGTTATTACTTTGTCTATTTATCTAAATGAATTAATAAAGACATAAAAAGAATTTATTTAGGGAGGACCATGATATTTTCTAGTATCTCTTTGATGTATTTCAACTATTGGTGAGCTAGGTTTTGCCCAGGTCCAAGTTTGAAACATAAATGAAATGTTATTTGTCTATAATTAAATTATTAGTGATTTCTGGATCAGTTTCTGTAGTTGTGCAATTTCAACCTACTAAACTTATGAATCATGCTTTCATGATAAAAGATGAATTGTAGTAATGTTCATAAGCTTTCCAAAATGTTATGGATCATGAATTTTGGTGATCTAGAACTCTGGTTATAGATGTATGAAGCTTAATGTCTGATTCTGTCCAAGGTCTGGACAGAATTGTTTATTCATACTGTTTGGCCATGTTATCTATTAAATCAGTTCTCGAAGATAATAACAAAGTTGTAGAAAATTATATAAGCTTTCCAGAAAGTCTAATATCACCTTTATTGGATGTTTGGATCTCTAATTATGGTTGAATGAAGTTGTGTATATGCTGCTGTCCTGGTTATGTGTGCAAATAGAGTTGTTTGTTTTTAGCTAGCCTTTACTTAAATAATGAGTTGCTTAATTTCCAAATTAGAATTTGAGTGCTTTTGGGATTGGGTGATGACCTGAGGTCATTATCTTTCAATGACCTTTGGCACTTAATTATTGTTTGATGTTAATACTTAATTACTGCCATTAATATTTAATTAAGGATTGATTAAGATAAATAGAAAACCTAATCATTTTAGGTTTTGTTTGATCTTTGGGATTGATTGACAACCAATGGTTACCTGACATGATATGCTCCTTGGTTATAGATTATTTCATATAAATGATCTTTGTTGCCTGATAGCTACACAACCTTGCTTAATGAAGATGATAAAATTTGCTTAGTAATAATCTATGCTTTGATAACTAAGTTAGTTTGTTTCTATACCGTGAAGGTAAGTTGTACTCGAGGTAGTTATATTTGTTGTTATCATCCAAGAACTTGTAACCTGTCTTTATCATGTCATGAACATCTCATTGATCATGCATATGCACCTCTACGTGTAGACTACGCTCCGGAGGAATCTAATCCTCAGTGGGTTGCTTCCGAGTTTGTGGATCCATCTGGTTTTGCTGAGTTGTCGGACTTCCCTTCCGGCCAAGGCAAGCCCCGGACATTAAACCCTATCCTTGTATTTTCATAAAGTTATTTATATCACTTGAGTTAATATGATGCATTAGGTGAATAGGAGTTGAGTGAATCCTATTTGCTGCATTACCTACCTTGATGATTTCCATATTAACCTTGATACTTGTTTTATGAAAATGCTTAGTATGCTTAGCCCTGCTTATTAGATAAGTTTTCAAATGAGAAAGTTTGAAGGGTTGTTGTGGAATACTTTTATGGTTGATAATGTTCAAGCTTGAGACCGGTCGGTGGACTTGCTTTAAGAATGGAGTCTTAAAGTAGTGTCTCCAACTGTGTCGATTAAGGACCGTACCGTTGATTGGCCTGTTGTGATTGAGACCTTTGAGTACAGCCCACATGCGGCGGTAAGCCTTACCTATAGCTATTCCGATACTTGAGAACGGCTAACCGCGTACTGGGAGTGGAGAGATGGCGAGAGTAGCGTGTACCCACCTTACGGATCTGAGATGACCGGGAAACATCTAGATTGGCTGTAGGATGGTGGTGTACTGTACTCTCGGGTGACGCTGGACCCGTTCTTGTATGGGAGGATCTATAGAAACAGGTTGACATATGCAAGATTAAGTTCTACATATGTCGTGTGGTACTGAATCCCAGCTGGGTTTAATCGATTCGAATCGCCGTGTTTCCTCGGATATGGAGCCTCAATCCTCACACCATCATCGTAGTAATAAATGAACTTTGGTATAAGAAAGAGGTGGTTTGCTTATGAAAGTTTGATAATAATTTTGGTTAGTCATAAATGATGATCTTGAGTTAAAACTTGAAAGTAGGTTTTACTCTTAGTAAGCTTTTATGCAAAAGAAATGCTTTGATCTTGCTAAAGCCTTACCTTAAATCCCTATAGCCTGCATACCTGAGTCTTCACCTCTTTTCTAGTCGGTTAAGTCTTGTTGAGTACTTTTGTACTCAGGGTTTTATAACCCCGGTTGCAGGTGCTGACTTAGGCTGCTAATGGAGGTCATGTCGGTGGGCGCGACATGATTTATCCACCTCTTCTACCTTAGAAGCTTCACCTATGATGCTTCCGCTACTCTACACACCTTTTGGAAATTTAGTTAAGTTTATACTTCATCATATGTTGTAAATTAAATTATAAATCTTCCGCACTGTGATGTAAGTTTTTTTTTGTAACAAATGTTGTAATGTTGTGGTAACTCCATGTTGATCCTGTATGAGTTAAAACGTGGATGATTCGGGTTTCCCGAGGACACCCGACAGACTTCTTGAGTCATTTGGAACTCGTGCACGCCGATCAGAAGTCTTTGAGACAACGATGGGTGCATGTGGGCCACTTAATTCAGGAGGTTCTGTCACACCCAATGGAACTGTAGATACACCCGATGGAACTACTAGATGAAGTGTATCATATGGAATCTCGCTTCAGTCCAGTTGGAGATAGTATTAGTTTCGGTGCAAGTTAGTTGCATGGTTTGTGCCCAGTGCACCATAGTCTTAGAAATCACTGTGGAAGTTCCCGATGGTACTCCTAGGTGAAGAGGCTCAAGTGAAAGCTCGGTTCGGTCTATTTAGAGATAGTGCTAATCTTGATGAAAGATAGGTGTACGGTTTGCATGGAACGTACCATATTCTCAGAAATCAATTTGGACGCACCCGATAGAACTCCTAGATCATGTGTGTCATATGGAATCTCGCTTCAATCTGTTTGGAGACATTGTTAGTTTAGGTGCAAGATTGGTGCATCGTTTGCGCATAATGCACCATAGGCTCAGAAACCATTATGGAAGCACCTGATGATAATCCTAGGTGAAGAGGCTCAAGTGGAAGGTCGATTCGATCTGTTTGGAGATAGTGCTAATCTTGATGCAAGATAGGTGCACGGTTTGCATGGAACATACCATATGCTAAGAAATCCATTTGGACGCACCCCAATAGAACTCCTAGATGACATGTGTCATATAGAATCTCGCTTTGGTCTGTTTGGAGACAGAGTTAGTTTTGGTGCAAGATAGGTACACAGTTTGCGCCTAATGCATCATAGGCTAAGAAACTATTTTGGATGCACCCGATGATACTCCTGGGTAAAGGGGCTCAAGTGGAAGCTCAGTTTGCTTTGTTTGGAGATAGTGCTAATCTTGATGCAAGATAGGTGCACGAATTGCATCGAACATACCATATGCTTCGAAATATATTTGGAAGCACCCAATAGAACTCCTAGATGACGTGTGTCATATAGCATCTCACTTCGGTCTCTTTGGAGATACAGTTAGTTTCGGTGCAAGATAGGTACACGGTTTGTGCCTAATGCACCATATGCTAAGAAACTATTTTGGACGCACGCGATGATACTCCTTGGTTAAGAGACTCATGTGGAATCTTGGTCCTGTCTGTTTGGAGATAGTTCTAATCTTGATGCAAGATAGGTGCACGGTTTGTATGGAACATACCATATGTTCAGAAATCAATTTGGACACACGCGATGGAACTGTAGATGCACCCGATAGAATTACTAGATGAAGTGTATCATATGGAATCTCGCTTCAGTCCAGTTGGAGATAGTATTAGTTTCGGTGCAAGATAGTATTAGTTTCGCTTCAATCTATTTGGAGACAGTGTTAGTTTAGGTGCAAGATTGGTGCATGGTTTGCGCATAATGCACCCTAGGCTAAGAAATCATTATGGAAGCACCCGATGATAATCCTAGGTGAAGAGGCTCAAGTGGAAGGTCGGTTCGATCTGTTTGGATAGAGTGCTAATCTTGATGCAAGATAGGTGCACGGATTGCATTGAACATACCATATGCTAAGAAATCCATTCGGACGCATCCCAATAGAACTCCTAGATGACATGTGTCATATGGAACCTCTCTTTGGTCTGTTTGGAGACAGAGTTAGTTTTGGTGCAAGATAGGTACACAGTTTGCGCCTAATGCATCATAGGCTAAGAAACCATTTTGGATGCACCCGATGATACTCCTAGGTAAAGGGGCTCAAGTGAAAGCTTAGTTTGCTTTGTTTGGAGATAGTGCTAATCTTGATGCAAGATAGGTGCATGAATTACATTGAACGTACCATATGCTTAGAAATATATTTCGAAGCACCCAATGGAACTCCTAGATGACGTGTGTCATATAGAATCTCACTTCGGTCTCATTGGAGATAGTGTTAGTTTCGGTGCAAGATAGGTACAGGTTTGTGCCTAATGCACCATAGGCTAAGAAACTATTTTGGATGCACGCGATGGTATTCCTTGGTGAAGAGGCATGTGGAATCTTGGTTCTGTCTATTTGGAGATAGTTCTAATCTTGATGCAAGATAGGTGCACGGTTTGCACGAAACATACCATATGCTTAGAAATCAATTTGGACACACCCGATGGAACTGTAGATGCACCCGATGGAACTACTAGATGAAGTGTACCATATGGAATCTCGCTTCAGTCCAGTTGGAGATAGTATTAGTTTCGGTGCAAGATAGGTGCATGGTTTCTGCCCAGTGCACCATAGGCTCAGAAACCGTTGTGGAAGTTCCCGATAGTACCACTAGGTGAAGAGGCTCAAGTGAAAGCTCGGTTCGGTGTGTTTGGAGATAGTGCTAATCTTGATGCAAGATAGGTGTACGGTTTGCATGGAACATACCATATTCTCGGAAATCAATTTGGACGCACCCGATAGAACTCCTAGATCATGTGTGTCATATGGAATCTTGCTTCAATCTGTTTGGAGACAGTGTTAGTTTAGGTGCAAGATTGGTGCATGGTTTGCGCATAATGCACCATAGGCTCGGAAACCATTATGGAAGCACCCGATAATACTCCTAGATGAAGAGGCTCAAGTGGAAGGTCGGTTCGATCTGTTTGGAGATAGTGCTAATCTTGATGCAAGATAGGTGCACGGTTTGCATAGAACATACCATATGCTAAGAAATCCATTTGGACGCACCCCAATAGAACTCCTAGATGACATGTGTCATATGGAATCTCGCTTGGTCTGTTCGGAGACAGAGTTAGTTTTGGTGCAAGATAGGTACACAGTTTGTGCCTAATGCATCATAGGCTAAGAAACCATTTTGGATGCGCCCGACGATACTCCTAGGTAAAGGGGCTCAAGTGGAAGCTCAGTTTGCTTTGTTTGGAGATAGTGCTAATCTTGATGCAAGATAGGTGCACGAATTGCATGGAACGTACCATGTCCTTCGAAATATATTTGGAAGCACCCAATAGAACTCCTAGATGACGTGTGTCATATAGAATCTCACTTCGGTCTCTTTGGAGATAGTGTTAGTTTCGGTGCAAGATAGGTACACGGTTTGTGCCTAATGCACCATAGGCTAAGAAACTATTTTGGACGCACGCGATGGTACTACTTGGTGAAGAGGCTCATGTGGAATCTTGGTTCTGTCTGTTTGGAGATAGTTCTAATCTTGATGCAAGATAGGTGCACGGTTTGCATGGAACATACCATATGCTCAATAATCAATTTGGTCACATCTGATGGAACTGTTGATGCACCCGATGGAACTACTAGATGAAGTGTAGTCATATGGAATCTCACTTCGGTCCAGTTGGAGATAGTATTAGTTTCGGTGCAAGATAGTTGCATGGTTTGTGCCCAGTGCACCACAGACCGAATCACATTTTGCGCTTAATGCATCATAAGCTAAGAAACCATTTTGGATGCACCCGATGATACTCCTAGATAAAGGGGCTCAAGTGGAAGCTCAGTTTGCTTTGTTTGGAGATAGTGCTAATCTTGATGCAAGATAGGTGCACGAATGTGGGGGTATAAACCCCTATACCCTTACGGCTAGACTTGGGCCAGGAGGCTTGGCCCATCACGAAGACAGTCCGAGGCTTGATCTAACTGCTCGGAGTTTCACGCAAGGAAACAAGACGTGGAGATCAAGCCGGATTCTAGTCGGTTAGAATAGGAATTGATATTGTACTATCTATGGCAACTGTAACCGACTAGGATTAGTTTCCAGATCTGTAACTCTGGCCTTTGGACTATGGAAGCACCCGATGATAATCCTAGGTGAAGAGGCTCAAGTGGAAGGTCGGTTCGATCTGTTTGGAGATAGTGCTAATCTTGATGCAAGATAGGTGCACGGTTTGCATGGAACATACCATATGCTAAGAAATCCATTTGGATGCACCCCAATAAAACTCCTAGATGACATGTGTCATATGGAATCTCGCTTCGGTCTGTTTGGAGACAGAGTTAGTTTTGGTGCAAGATAGGTACACAGTTTGCGCCTAATGCATCATAGGCTAAGAAATCATTTTGGATGCACCCGATGATACTCCTGGGTAAAGGGGCTCAAGTGGAAGCTCAGTTTGCTTTGTTTGGAGATAGTGCTAATCTTGATGCAAGATAGGTGCACGAATTGCATCGAACGTCCATATGCTTAGAAATATATTTGGAAGCACCCAATAGAACTCCTAGATGACGTGTGTCATATAGAATCTCACTTCGGTCTCTTTGGAGATAGTGTTAGTTTCGGTGTAAGATAGGTACACGGTTTGTGCCAAATGCACCATAGGCTCAGAAACTATTTTGGACGCACGCGATGGTACTCCTAGGTGAAGAGGCTCAAGTGAAAGCTCGGTTCGGTCTATTTGGAGATAGTGCTAATCTTGATGCAAGATAGGTGTACGGTTTGCATGGAACATACCAGATTCTCGGAAATCAATTTGGACGCACCCGATAGAACTCCTAGATCATGTGTGTCATATATGGAATCTGGCTTCAATCTGTTTGGAGACAGTGTTAGTTTAGGTGCAAGATTGGTGCATGGTTTGCGCATAATGCACCATTGGCTCGGAAACCATTATGGAAGCACCCGATAATACTCCTAGATGAAGAGGCTCAAGTGGAAGGTTGGTTCGATCTGTTTGGAGATAGTGCTAATCATGATGCAAGATAGGTGCACGGTTTGCATGGAACATACCATATGCTCAAAAATCAATTTGGACACACCTGATGGAACTGTTGATGCACCCGATGGAACTACTAGATGAAGTGTATCATATGGAATCTCGCTTCGGTCCAGTTGGAGATAGTATTTGTTTCGGTGCAAGATAGTTGCATGGTTTGTGCCTAGTGCACCACAGACCGAATCACAGTTTGCGCCTAATGCATCATAAGCTAAGAAACCATTTTGGATGCACCCGATGATACTCCTGGATAAAGGGGCTCAAGTGGAAGCTCAGTTTGCTTTGTTTGGAGATAGTGCTAATCTTGATGCAAGATAGGTGCACGAATGTGGGGGTATAAACCCCTATACCCTTACGGCTAGACTTGGGCCAGGAGGCTTGGCCCATCACGAAGACAGTCCGAGGCTTGATCTAACTGCTTGGAGTTTCACGCAAGGAAACAGGACGTGGAGATCAAGCCGGATTCTAGTCGGATAGAATAGGAATTGATATTGTACTATCTATGGCAATTGTAACCGACTAGGATTAGTTTCCAGATCTGTAACTCTACCCTTTGGACTATGGAAGCACCCGATGATAATCCTAGGTGAAGAGGCTCAAGTGGAAGGTCGGTTCGATCTGTTTGGAGATAGTGCTAATCTTGATGCAAGATAGGAGCACGGTTTGCATGGAACATACCATATGCTAAGAAATCCATTTGGACGCACCCCAATAGAACTCCTAGATGACATGTGTCATATGGAATCTCGCTTGGTCTGTTTGGAGACAGGGTTACTTTTGGTGCAAGATAGGTACACAGTTTGCGCCTAATGCATCATAGGCTAAGAAACCATTTTGGATGCGCCCGATGATACTCCTAGGTAAAGGGGCTCAAGTGGAAACTCAGTTTGCTTTGTTGGAGATAGTGTTAATCTTGATGCAAGATAGGTGCACGAATTGCATGGAACGTACCATATCCTTTGAAATATATTTGGAAGCACCCAATAGAACTCCTAGATGACGTGTGTCATATAGAATCTCACTTCGGTCTCTTTGCAGATAGTGTTAGTTTCTATGCAAGATAGGTACACTGTTTGTGCCTAATGCACCATAGGCTAAGAAACTATTTTAGACGCACACGATGGTACTACATGGTGAAGAGGCTCAAGTGGAATCTTGGTTGTCTGTTTGGAGATAGTTCTAATCTTGATGCAAGATAGGTGCACGGTTTGCATGGAACATACCATATGCTCAGAAATCAATTTGGACAAACCCGATGGAACTGTAGATGCACCCGATGGAACTACTAGATGAAGTGTATCATATGGAATCTCGCTTCGGTCCAGTTGGAGATAGTATTAGTTTCGGTGCGAGATAGTTGCATGGTTTGTGCCCAGTGCACCATAGGCTCAGAAATCGTTGTAGAAGTTCCCGATTGTACTCCTAGGTGAAGAGGCTCAAGTGAAAGCTTGGTTCGGTCTGTTTGGAGATAGTGCTAATCTTGATGAAAGATAGGTGTACGGTTTGCATGGAACGTACCATATTCTCAGAAATCAATTTGGACGCACCCGATAGAACTCCTAGATCATGTGTGTCATATGGAATCTCGCTTCAATCTGTTTGGAGACAATGTTAGTTTAGGTGCAAGATTGGTGCATGGTTTGCGCATAATGCACCATAGGCTTAGAAACCATTATGGAAGCACCCGATGATAATCCTAGGTGAAAAGGCTCAAGTGGAAGGTCGGTTCGATCTCTTTGGAGATAGTGCTAATCATGATGCAAGATAGGTGCACGGTTTGCATAGAACATACCATATGCTAAGAAATCCATTTGGACGCACCCCAATAGAACTCCTAGATGACATGTTGTCGACGAAAGCTGGTCGGCAGTCTACCTTGGGGTATACCCACGTTAGTAGTTTATCGGTAGACGGTGCGCAAACTACGAACTCGATGGTGACGCAAGACACAGGCAAGCTTTTTATCCAGGTTCGGCCGCCGAGTTGGCGTAATACCTACGTCCTGCGTCTGATTGTATTGATTTGTGTTGAGAGAATAATCTATCCTAGGGGGGTCCCTTGCCCCTCCTTATATAGTCCGGAGGGCAGGGTTACAGATCTGGAAACTAATCCTAGTCGGTTACAATTGCCATAGATAGTTCGATATCAATTCCTATTTCTAACCGACCAGAATCCTGCTTGATCTCCACGTCTTGTTTCCTTGCGCGAAACTCCAAGCTGTCGGATCAAGCCTTGAGCTTGTCTCGTAATGGGCCAAGCCTCCTAGCCCAAGTCTAGCCGTAAGGGTATAGGGGTTTATACCCCCACAGCTAGTCCCCGAGCACCATGTATTGTGAAGTAACACGCCATCTTGAGCTTCTTCGACCAATGAAACTTTGAAATCTTCAATCAGCATGAAAATTGCCCAGACAATTGCGACGGTATTTTGACCAATTCTAAACATATTTGATCAACTTCATCATAGAAGAGGCCAATTGTTCGAAGAATGCATGGTGCTCTTGAGAAAAAATATCTCTTTTCCGGTGAAGTGTGCCCACTTTACTTTTTTGAAAAGTACGGATCCTCAAAAAAAGCAAGCATATTCACCGCAAGGTGAAGTGTGCCCACTTAGTCCTCGAGCCTGGTAGTAGGTGACGTAGGCACGTGGTGCCAGGGTCAAAAGAAAATTCCCCAAAGTAGTTTTGAAACTGAGATGCATCGCCAGATGCATCGTACCGATGTAGTCCCCGAGCTTGCTAGAAGGCGAAGTATGAGCCTTGTAGCAAGGTCTAAAAAAATTAAAATTATCCAGTCCCCGAGCATCTCATGCTCATTTACCATCGAATAGACTTATCAATTTGACGAGCTGGTCAACCAGTCCCCGGGTGTACAATGCTCGGAGATCGATACAGCCCGCTGATTCCCGAACTAATAGACTAGGCGACCAGTCCCCGAGCATCAAGCGCTCGGTGGTCGGTGCAGTCCCAACAAATTTGACGACCAGTCCCCGAGCATCAAGTGCTCGGTGGTTGGTGCATTCCTTGAAGTTCCGAGTTGATAGACTGGGCGACCAGTCCCCGAGCATCAAGTGCTCGGTGGTCGGTGCAGTCCTTGAATTTCCGATTTTATAGACTGGGCGACCAGTCCCCGAGCATCAAGTGCTCGGTGGTCGGTGTAGTCCTTGAAGTTCCGAGTTGATAGACTGGGCGACCAGTCCCCGAGCATCAAGTGCTCGGTGGTCGTTGCAGTCCTCGGATTGTTGACTCTCTACCATTTTTTGTCTGCTTGTTTTGAAAAATTTTACCACATAAAAGTTGACGTGACGAGACCTCCTGACGGGATGTCAGATGGCTGCATGAAAAGTTGCGCCTGGCAACTGTGCAGCCGCCCTTTGCGCGGTTTGAGAAAAGGAAACCATCAATTTGTACGAAAACTCCGCCGCATTAATTGTCGATAATCATTGAAAACCGAAGCGCCGCGTCCGCCGTATGGCCCGCCCACTTCCCAAGAATGCAGGAAGTGGGAGGGGTGGAGTTGCGGTTTATAAAATCCAGACATTAACCCCGCATTGCTTACCCTGCCATTGCCTTCAAGCTTTCCGCTCTCGCCTTCTTCAACCACCTGCACCCTCCTAGCTCGAAACCACTCCCGTATCTCCAATGGCGAAGAGCGACTCCAAGAAGAGGGCCGAGCTGATGGCCAAGGAATGGAAGAAATCCCGCAGCACCACAAAATCCCTCGGTGACCTCGTCGATATGGGGCTACTGCACAGCCCGGAGCTCGGTGGCTGGAGGGCGTCGGAGGGGGAGAGCTACCCCGACCCCCGCGCCGGTGAGATCGTAGTGTTCGAGGATTTCCTTAAGAGGGGTTTTGGGGTTCCTGTTCATCCTTTTCTTCAGGGTCTTCTTTTGTATTATGAGATCAGGATTTGCAATCTGCACCCGAACTCAATCCTTCTCAATCTGCACCCGAACTCAATCCTTCTCATCTCCACTTTTATCCATCTGTGCGAGGCCTATGTTGGCATAGAGCCGCACTTCGATCTCTTTCGTTATCTCTTTTGTTTAAGAAAGAAGGGAGCGGTTGGAGGCTCCAAGATTGCAGGTGGAGTATACCTCAATCTTCGCGACGGGATGAAGAACCGTTATCTGCACTGTCCATGGAACACTTCCCTAACCGAATGGTACAGGAAGTGGTTCTACGTCAGGGAAGAACCGGGCAGCTCCACGTTCTGCGACGTGGGGTACATCCTCGAGAAGAGGGTAAGCTGGACCGACCGCCTAGAGTTCGACGGCCAAGTGGCGGACCTGATGAAGCTGATCGACTGGTCGCGCTTGGACGGGCTAGGCGTGGTCGGCAACTTTGTGTGTCGTCGGGTGATGCCCTGCCAGAAGAGGGTGCACTCGGTGTACGAGTACGCCGGAAGCCTCGACCCGACCAGGATGCGGCCTGAGGTCTTGGAGAAGGCAGAGGTGCAGCAGCTGTTGAACGAGCTGTTCAACTTTGCGGACGAGGGCTTCGTCCGTGGTAGTGATCGGGTGCAAGCCTTCAAGTTGGGGCGACCAGCACCTAAGGTATCTTACTGATTATTTTGCCTTAGCATTTGTTATTGTCTGCTGCCGACTTGTCTTTGTTACTTTTGCAGATCGGAGATGTTGACCGGTGCGCAGTGTATGTGTCACTGGCACCTGGGATGGAGAATCCTGCGGGGGAAGATCCGCCGGAAGAAGACGCTGCTCGGTGTACTCGTTACACCAGCAGTGAGGAGGACCAGGCCCGCCCCGTCCCGACCACCGAGAAGAGAGTGGCGGGGAAAAGGCCGTTGGCAGCAGATCCTTCGCCTGCGCCGACGCTACCGGCAGAGAGCAGCCAAGCGCCAAAGCGCCGTCGGCTCGTCCGGATCACCGACGACGACGAGGAGGAGGAGGAGGCCGCACCGTCGCTGATCCAAAGGCCTCGTAGCCGTCCGGACAGTGCACCGGCCACTACTGATCGGGTGGCCAGCGACCCTCCTGCGCCGCGCGTTACGGAAACGGGGGCGCAGGTGCCGACCGGCAGGGCTAGGAGGAGGTTCACCGCGGCCCATCGTCGATCAGACCTGTAAGTGTTCGACTTACATACTTTGGCGATTTTTTGTTTTTTCTTTTTTTTTTGTTGAAAATGCTACTTTGTTCCTTAGCACGGCGTCGGACGTCAACCCCGACCACGTCGCCGGCCAGAGGGTGGCCGAGCTTGCTTGTGCCGCTGAGGACGCGGCGCCGCAGACCGCGGAGCAGCCTGCGGCGGCAGCTGTGCCTGAGAGCGCCGAGGAGCTTCCGGCCTCGACAAGGACTGCGGCGAGCAGCCCGACAAGGGTCGAGGAGGCTATGGGGACGCCTCCCCCGAGTAACGTCGCGGAAGGGGAGGGCAGAGCCCCGACCCCTCCCCCCGTCAGAGGGAGGGAGGTCCCAACGCCGCCCCGGGCAGGAGTCTCTTCGACCGCAGGCTCCCCGGGCCTGGTCCAAGGGCCGGTGATGCCTGCGACCACCACCGGGGGCGATGCAGCGGGCGAAGAAACCCAGGCGGCCTCCGACGACGAGGTGGAGGAGATTGAAGGTCGTCCTCGTGATGGCCACCAACACGTATATGTGTGGCGCTAATGCGGGGACCACTTTATCGGGCACGAGGAGCTCGCGGAGACAGAAGAGGCCGCCAGAGTAGAGCGCGCGGCCAAGCGTCTCGTGGACGAAGTCAAGGTAAGTGATCCTTTGCACTGCCCGACACTTTTGTGTTGTCTTGCTGGGTCAACATATGTTCGTCTTGCAGGGCGCAATGAAAACGGCGAAGTACCGAAAGAGGTGCTTTGACCAAATAGAAGGTATTGTGGCCGAGAACAAGGCCCTGTCCGCGGAGGTGGACCGGCTGCGGTCGGAGGTTGGAGAAAGAGTGGCCGAGATGAGCGCCCAGGAGGAGCGTCATCTCGAGCTCGCTCGTCGTTTGGC
Source organism: Sorghum bicolor (assembly GCF_000003195.3). Taxonomy (NCBI): domain Eukaryota; kingdom Viridiplantae; phylum Streptophyta; class Magnoliopsida; order Poales; family Poaceae; genus Sorghum; species Sorghum bicolor. The sequence goes on along the minus strand of NW_018396421.1, from coordinate 60,246 downwards.
CGACCAGTATCGGCAGCGAACAGGTCAGTCTCATACTTCGAGCCAGTTGTATATAGCCACATGGTTGACTTCACTGACCTGTTAATTGTTCATGTAGACTTGGAGGAGGAGGTCGCGCGCCTTCGGCAGGAGAAAGAGCAGCTCAGCCAAGAGCTTGCCGGGGCACTGGACGCCGGGCGCCGAGCAGGGCAGGAGATGGGCCGGAGGGACCGGGAGTTGTCTGGTAATACGCGCCGCCCCCGTTATTTGCCGCTTATCGCTCTTTTCGATATGTTGAGACTAACATCTTGCTTGATTTGCAGCACTCAAGGTGAACACCAAGAAGCACCTGGACGAGCTGGTCAAGGATCGGGACTCCTGGAAGGTTAATTGTTATAGGATTTGGAAAGGAGTAGCCCCGGTCCTGGATTTGATCAGCCCTGAGCTTCCGGAGAGCCAGCCCCACGCGCCGAGACTGACGCCAGTTGAAAAGGCGCAACGGGCGTGGGACTGGCTCCAGCAGTTCGTGAAGGACGCCGGGGAGTTTGCTGGCGCGCATATCCTCAGCATGGTGCACGCCCACTACCCCCTGGTCGACTTGTCCAGGCTGGAGAAAGGGTACCCCAAGGAAGTCGGCCCGCAGGAGGCGGACGAGCTTCGGGCTGGACTGCTAGACTTGTCGTCGACGGTGATCGGTGACATCAATCTATGCGGGACGGCCACTCCCCCCGACCAGCCGGGTTCGGACAGGTCAGCCAGGGAGTTGTCGGGGGCGTCCCTTGCCGGAGATGGGCGGTCGACGCCTGCGGTCTTGACCAGCCAGGCGCCGGTGGCCCCGACCCCTTCGTCCGGGCAGCAAGGCCAGGCGGGTGATCAGCCCGAGCAGTAGGCCTAGTAGGATAGTCTGTAGGGGTAGACTAGTGACCGCCCGTCAGGGTGTTTTATTGTAAACTTTGTATGTAAAGTTTGTAATAAAGTTTGATTTTGTCATGACCATGATTTTGAGCACTGTAAAGTTATCTGAGTGATGTATCACTGTGTTTGATCGGTAGTCGTTGAAAAATTTCCATCGCAGAGGACATTGTTATTCTTTGTCGTGAACTCTGCGTGAAAACAAAGTATAGCCAAAAAGGAAAACTTTTATTATTGCCAAATACTAGAAACTTACAAGCAAAAGTTACTGAGACTTATGGATAAAAATGGCGTAGTTTGTCTATGTGCCAAGAGTTAGGCACTCGTGTCCCGTCCGGATGCGCCAGTCTATAAGATGTAGGTCGTGTGACTTCAGCTACCACAAATGGTCCTTCCCAGGGAGTGGAAAGCTTGTGCATTCCCTCCTGGTTCGTTTTCCACCTGAGTACCAGGTCGCCGACCACGAAAGAACGGTCCTTGACGTTCCTGTTGTGGTATCGTCTGATTGCTGCAAGATACTTTGCTGTTCGGAGACATGAAGTTAGGCGCTTTTCCTCCATGCAGTTAATTTCGAGTTCCCTGGCATTGTCGGCTGTTGGCTGGTCGAAGTTTTCAATTCTAGGAGAACCGAAAGTTATGTCAGACGGCAGAACTGCCTCGGTGCCGTAAACCATGAAGTAGGGTGACACCCCCGTGTTCCGACTAGTCTGAGTTCGGAGGCCCCAGACCACAGCCAGTAACTCTTTCATCCATCGACCAGGTGCTCTGTCGTTCTCGGTGTACAGCCTTTTCTTTAGGGCGTCAATGATCATTTCGTTCGCGCGCTCGACTTGGCCATTTGCCCGTGGGTGACCTACTGACACGTATTTTATGACTATGCCCCTGTCATCACAGAAGTCCCAAAATGTAGTGCCAGTGAACTGAGTGCCCAAGTCGGTGATTATACTGTTTGGGATCGCGAATCTATGTATGATTTGATTGAGGAACTCCACGGCCTTCTCGGAGGTTGCTTTGACCAATGGCATGTACTTGATCCATTTTGAGAATTTGTCGATTAATACGAAGACGAACTTGAAGTTGCCCGGGGCCGGTTTAAATGGCCCGATCATGTCGAGCCCCCAACAGGCGAAAGGCCAGGATGACGGGATAGTTTGAATCTCATGAGCAGGTACGTGGGTCCTTTTAGCGAAGAACTGACATCCCTCACAGTGTCGGACCAGTTTTTCTGCGTCGTTGACCGCGGTTGGCCAGTAAAAACCTGCTCGGAAAGCTTTCCCGACCAGCGTTCTGGAGGCGGCATGATTGCTGCAGGATCCGGCATGTATGTCGTCTAGGAGCTTGATGCCATCATCTTGGATATGCATTTGAGCAGCACTTCAGAACTTGCATTTTTTCGCATAAGTTTGCCGTCCACTAGTATGTAATTCTTTGACCGTCGAATGAGGCGCTCGTTCTCTGTTTTGTCCTGAAAGCCTGACCCATCCAATATATATTTGATGAACGGGGTGCGCCAATCACGGCCACTGGTTGTCGGAGTAGTATCGTCTATGAGCATTGCCTCCGTAGGTTGCTTTTAGACCAGCCTGTGCCCACGCTTGGCTCATAGATGTTCTGGACGAAAATACCTCGCGGGATCTGGGCCCGAGATGACCCTAACTTTGACAGCGCATCTGCTGCCTGGTTTTTATCCCAGACCACGTGGATGTATCCTATGCCGTAGAAGTTGGTTTCCCACTTGCGAATTTCTTTGCAATAGAGATCCATTTTCTCGTGGGTTGCGTCCCATTCCTTGTTGAGCTGGTTGATAACCAAGGCGGAGTCTCCATAGACATAGAGGCGTTTGACTCCCAACTCAACGGCTAGTCGTATGCCGTGCAGGCATGCTTCGTACTCGGCGACGTTGTTTGATGCTGGAAAGAGGATCCTAAGGACGTAACGCAGTTTGTCCTTATTAGGCGACACGAAAAGTATCCCAGCGCCAGCACCATTGATGTTTAAGGACCCGTCGAAGAACATCAACCAGTGGTCGGAAACGTCGGGAACGGGAGGTTCGTTGAGATCCCTCTGCAATGAAATCGACCAGGGCCTGAGACTTGACTGTGGTGCGACTTTGGAATTCAAGGGAGAATGGGCATAATTCCATTGCCCATTTTACAATTCTGCCGTTGGCGTCTTTGTTGCGCAGAATGTCCCCAAGAGGGAAACTGGTGGTCACCAAGACTCGATGACCGTCGAAGTAGTGCTTTAGCTTTCTCGACGTTATTAGAATGGCGTATATGAGCTTTTGTATTGTGGGTATCTTGCCTTGGACTCGTTTAGGACTTCGCTTATGAAGTAAACGGGTCTCTGGACCTTGTAGACATGACCTGGCTCGTCTCGCTCGACCACTATTGCCGTGGAAACAACCCTGTCGGTTGCAGCAATGTAAAGAAGTAGGTCTTCATTGGGCTGAGGCGCTGTGAGAACGAGCGGCGAGGTGAGGAAAGTCTTGAGCTGGGTGAACGCAGCGTCAGCTTCCTCTGTCCAGGAAAATTTTTCCGACGCCTTTAAGAGTTTGAAGAAGGGTAGGCCTTTTTCTCCTAGTCGGGAGATGAAGCGGCTGAGGGCGGCCATGCATCCGGTAAGCTTTTGAATGTCTTTGACATTCTTGGGTGGTCGCATATCGAGCACTGCTTTGACTTTTGAGGGATTCGGCCATATGCCGTCGCGGCTGACGACGTTGCCGAGTAGTAGACCGGAGGGGACCCCAAAGATGCACTTTTTGGGATTGAGCTTCCACTTATACTTGTTTAGTGCTTTGAAGGTTCGGTCTAAGTTGTCGATTAGGGTGTTGGCATCCCTTGTTTTGACGACGACGTCGTCTACATAAGCCTCGACGAGGTCGTCACGAATCTCGTCATGGAGGCATTGCTGGATGGCCCTTTGATAGGTGGCCCCGGCGTTTTTGAGTCCGAAGGACATGGTCGTGTAGCAATATGCACCGAAAGGAGTAATGAAAGATGTTTTGATCTGATCGTCTTCCTTTAGCGAGATCTGGTGATAACCAGAGTAGCAATCTAGAAAAGAAAGGAGTTCGCATCCGGCCGTTGAGTCGAGCACCTCGTCGATGTGAGGGAGACCAAAAGGATCTTTAGGACAGTGTTTATTGAGGTCAGTGTAATCAACGCACATTCTCCATTCATTATTCTTTTTGCGTACAAGAACCGGATTGGCGAGCCAATCGGGATGATACACTTATTTTATGAATCCGGCTGCCAGAAGCCGTGTTATTTCTGTCCTAATAGCCTCCTTTTTGTCGCGAGCGAACCATCGCAGCTTTTGCTTGATGGGTCTTGCGGTCTTCGAGACATTTAAGGAGTGCTCGATCAGGTTTCGTGGGACGCCGGGCATGTCTGCGGGTTTCCATGCGAAAACGTTTACGTTGTCCCTTAGAAACCTGACGAGCACGTCTTCCTATTTAGGGTCCAGGTTGGCCCCGATGAGGGCCGTCTTCTCGGGGCTGCCTTCGACCAGCTGCACTTCCTTGTGCTCCTTGGATTTTGAGCTCTTCCTGGCGGTCTCCTGCTCGGGTAGTCGAAGCTGGTCGGGAGGTAGCTGTGCAGCTTGGGTTGCTGTCTCTGCCATGCGGATTGAGAGATCGATTGCTTCGGTGATCTTGAAGCTCTCCTCCTCGCAGGTATATGCAGTGTAGACATTGCCCCTGACGGTTAGGACGCCTTTCTCCGTGGGCATTTTAAGGACCAGGTATGAGTAATGTGGGACTGTCATGAACTTTGTTAGCGATGGTCGGCCCAGTATAGCGTGGTAAGTCCCATCAAAGTCGGCGACCACAAAGTTGACAAACTGTGTTCGAAAGTGGTCGGACGTGCCGAATTGGACAGGCAGTGTTATCTGTCCAAGTGGCACTGAACTCTGGCCTGGCAGGACTCCCCAGAATTGAGCATCGTAGGGTTTGAGCTGTGCAGGAGATATCTTGAGAGCAGGCAGGCTGTTACGGAAAAGGATGTCGATGGAGCTTCCTCCATCCACGAGCACCCGCTCGAATCTGATGCTGTTGATGCAAGGGTCCAAGATTAGAGAGAAATGACCCGGTTCCGGGATAGCGGCCCACTGATCCTTTCTGCTGAAGGAGATTTCCCTGTGCGACCAGGGACGAAATTTTGGATCGGCGATCAGACCATCAGTGCTGTCTATGTTGAGGCAGGCTCTCTTTAAGAGCTTTCTTTCTCGTTTAGACTCGATAGAGACCTTGCCTCCGAAGATGGAATGGACCACGTCAGTAGGACTGACATACAGTGTCGTGGGTCCCTATCCTGGTCTTCGTCCTTGTCTTCGTGGTCGCGCCCATCTTGTTTCCTGTTTTTCTTGGAGGGATCGTCTTGAGCAGCCCGCCGTGTATAGATGCTTTTGAGGACGCGGCATTCTTCCATGGTGTGGTTGGATTTTGGATGCAGTTGGCATGGTCCCTTCAACGTCTTGTTGTAGTCTTCTTGGTAATCCCGCCGTCCGTTGGGGCGCTTGACCGTATTCACCTCGTGGTCGTGATCGCGAGGGTGCTTGCCTCTGAAATTGCCGCGGTTGTCGCGGCGCCTGTCCCAGCCCTCTCTGTGGTCCCGGTTATCGGGGCGGCGATGGTTCCTGTTGTCGAAGCGGCCGCGACTATCGTCACGCCGAGAAGGCTAGTCGGGACCTCTGGTGTCATCTCGGATGAGTTTTTCTGCGTCATCGGCGTCGGCATAATTTTTGGCCGTGGCGAGGAGCTCTGTCATCGTTGTTGGCCTTTTGCACAGTAGCTTGTTCCTCAGTGCTTCGTGGAAGCGCAGCCCCTTGATGAAAGCAGAGATAGCCTCGTCGTGGGAAATCTTCGGGATCTTAAGGTGCATATCCGAGAATCGTCGGATGTAGTCGCGCAGAGGTTCGTTTTTCCTATCTCTTATCCTTTCGAGGTCGTACTTGTTCCCAGGCTGCTCGCAGGTGGCGATGAAGTTGTCGATGAAGGCTTGGCGTAGTTCTTCCCAGGAGTCAAAAGAGTCCTCAGGCAGGCCTAGGAGCCACTAGTGACCAGCCTGGTCGATGACTACTGGAAAGTAGTTGGTCATGACGTGCTCATCTCCTGCTGCTGATCGGACGACGATCTCGTAAAAGCGATCCAGTTCTCCGGGTTTTCCTTGCCGTCATATTTTTTGAGTTTCTCAAGCTTGAAATTTCGCGGCCACACGACCTGGCGGAGGTGTGAAGAGAACTGCTTCAGGCCCGGGGGGCCGTGCGTTGCATCGTACTCAATACGACGCAAGTTTTCGTGAACTGCTCTCTCCGTGGCGCGCCTGTTGATACGGTCCCGGGCGTCTTTGGGAGGGATGTTGTATCGAAGATCCCTGTACTGGTTTACTTCTTGACCACGCCTGCGATTCTGCTCGTGGTGACCGCCAGTATCCCGACCGCCGTCGTCGCGTCGTGAATCTTTTCGATGATTGTCGGGGGAACGGCTGCGGTGGTGCCTGTTGGGCTGCGGTGAGCTCCGGCTGCGGTGAGTCTGGTCGGAGGTGGCCTCCGTATAGGAGACGGCTTGGACTCTTTTGAGCAGAGTGGCTGTCTGTCCCATTGCGGCGATCAGATGTGCCCGAACGCTGGTTCGGACGCCCTGGCACTCGGGAGTATCAGGAAGCCGATCTAAATTGGCCATGGCGACAGCCACATTGGCACTTGGCGTTTTATAAACTGGTTGATCCCCGACCATGTTGAAAGCGTCGCTGAGATTATGCGGCGGGATTTGGCGTTCCTCGTCCGCGAGTCGTCGGGCGCGATCGGCGTTACGCTATTCGCGGAGCTGCCTCTGCTCGTCTGTTTCTCCATCAACGACTGGCTCGTCGGCGCTGATATTGAAAACAATGTCTCCTCGCCAGGGTGGGAAGACCAAGAAACGAGAGAAGCCCGGAGGATGTGAAGGCAAATCCAGGTCGTAGTCCTCGTCTTCGGAGTTTATGACTTCGGTGGGGACGGAACCAGTGCTCGAATTTGTGCTAGAAGCCTGGCCATCCTGTGGTTCTCGGATCGTCACCATGTTGACGTAGTGACGAGCAGGTCGACCGTTCCACTTTGGCAGCCAACCCGCTTTGTTGAAAAGGGATTGGATGTGCCGTGAGTAGAGAGAGGCCGAGTTGTTCAGACCACAAGGATAATCTTCCTCCAGGTTAGCCTTGAGCTTGACGGATCGTCCTGAGGGAGTTGAGGTTATCGTCAGAGACGTTCCCAGCCGTTCGTGTGTAATGACACGAGTTGGCCGGTGGGATTTGAAAAAATCCGTTGGGGCGGCTTGATCAGGCTGGCGCAAGATTCCATCTACTAGTTGGGAAGCTTCAAGTAGCTTGGAATCGGCGCGATCAAGTGCTTGGAGAAGGTCCGAGCAGTCGATCTTCTTCCCCTTGTAGAGCGGGAGCGGTGGTCGGGCGCTCGGTGCCGTCATCCGAGTGGTCGGAGCCGACGTGATCCCAGATTGGATCTGGGTTCTTTCCGAAACCGTGGTCGTGAGACCACCGCCGCGCGTCGTCCACGTGATCTGGCCGACGGTGAACGTGAGGCCTTCAGGCACGGCCGCAGAAGCTGGAATCGTGACCATCTTGTTCGCCGGAGAAGTTGTACGCACACCCCCTACCTGGCGCGCCACTGTCGACGAAAGCTGGTCGGCAGTCTACCTTGGGGTATACCCACGGTAGTAGTTTATCGGTAGACGGTGCGCAAACTACGAACTCGATGGTGACGCAAGACACAGGCAAGCTTTTTATCCAGGTTCGGCCGCCGAGTTGGCGTAATACCTACGTCCTGCGTCTAATTGTATTGATTTGTGTTGAGAGAATAATCTGTCCTAGCGGGGTCCCTTGCCCCTCCTTATATAGTCCGGAGGGTAGGGTCACAGATCTAGAAACTAATCCTAGTCGGTTACAATTGCCATAGATAGTTCGATATCAATTCCTATTCTAACCGACCAGAATCCTGCTTGATCTCCACGTCTTGTTTCCTTGCGCGAAACTCCAAGCTGTCGGATCAAGCCTTGAGCTTGTCTCGTAATGGGCCAAGCCTCCTGGCCCAAGTCTAGCCGTAAGGGTATAGGGGTTTATACCCCCACACATGTGTCATATGGAATCTCGCTTTGGTCTGTTTGGAGACAGAGTTAGTTTTGGTGCAAGATAGGTACACAGTTTGCGCCTAATGCATCATAGGCTAAGAAACCATTTTGGATGCGCCCAATGATACTCCTGGGTAAAGGGGCTCAAGTGGAAGCTCAGTTTGCTTTGTTGGGTGATAGTGCTAATCTTGATGCAAGATAGGTGCACGAATTGCATGGAACGTACCATATCCTTCGAAATATATTAGGAAGCACCCAATAGAACTCCTAGATGACGTGTGTCATATAGAATCTCACTTCGGTCTCTTTGGAGATAGTGTTAGTTTTGGTCCAAGATAGGTACACGGTTTGTGCCTAATGCACCATAGGCTAAGAAACTATTTTGGACGCACACGATGGTACTACATGGTGAAGAGGCTCAAGTGGAATCTTGGTTCTGTCTGTTTGGAGATAGTTCTAATCTTGATGCAAGATAGGTGCACGGTTTGCATGGAACATACCATATGCTCAGAAATCAATTTGGACAAACCCGATGGAACGGTACATGCACCCGATGGAACTACTAGATGAAGTGTATCATATGGAATCTCGCTTCGGTCCAGTTGGAGATAGTATTAGTTTCGGTGCAAGATAGGTGCATGGTTTCTGCCCAGTGCACCATAGGCTCAGAAACCGTTGTCGAAGTTCCCGATGGTACTCCTAGGTGAAGAGGCTCAAGTGAAAGCTCGGTTCGGTCTGTTTGGAGATAGTGCTAATCTTGATGCAAGATAGGTGTACGGTTTGCATGGAACATACCATATTCTCGGAAATCAATTTGGACGCACCCGATAGAACTCCTAGATAATGTGTGTCATATGGACTCTGGCTTCAATCTGTTTGGAGACAGTGTTAGTTTAGGTGCAAGATTGGTGCATGGTTTGCGCATAATGCACCATAGGCTTGGAAACCATTATGGAACCACCCGATAATACTCCTACGTGAAGAGGCTCAAGTGGAAGGTCGGTTCAATCTGTTTGGAGATAGTGCTAATCTTGATGCAAGATAGGTGCACGGTTTGCATGGAACATACCATATGCTAAGAAATCCATTTGGACGCACCCCAATAGAACTCCTAGATGACATGTGTCATATGAAATCTCGCTTTGGTCAGTTTGGAGACAGAGTTAGTTTTGGTGCAAGATAGGTACACAGTTTGCGCCTAATGCATCATAGGCTAAGAAACCATTTTGGATGCACCCGAAGATACTTTTGGCTAAAGGGGCTCAAGTGGAAGCTCAGTTTGCTTTTGTTTGGAGATAGTGCTAATCTTGATGCAAGATAGGTGCACGAATTGCATGAAACATACCATATGCTTCAAAATATATTTGGAAGCACCCTATAGAACTCCTAGATGACGTGTGTCATCTAGAATCTCACTTCGGTGTCTTTGGAGATAGTGTTAGTTTTGGTGCAAGATAGGTACATGGTTTATGCCTAATGCACCATAGGCTAAGAAACTATTTTGGATGCACGTGATGATACTCCTTGGTGAAGAGGCTCATGTGGAATCTTGGTTCTGTGTGTTTTGAGATAGTTCTAATATTGATGCAAGATAGGTGCACGGTTTGCATGGAACGTACCATATGCTTAGAAATCAATTTGGACAAACCCGATGGAACTGTAGATGCACCCGATGGAACTACTAGATTAAGTGTATCATATGGAATCTCGCTTCGGTCTAGTTGGACATAGTATTAGTTTTGGTGCAAGATAGTTGCATGGTTTGTGCCCAGTGCACCATAGTCTCAGAAACCCGATGGAACTACTAGATTAAGTGTATCATATGGAATCTCGCTTCGGTCTAGTTGGACATAGTATTAGTTTTGGTGCAAGATAGTTGCATGGTACTCCAAGGTGAAGAGGCTCAAGTGAAAGCTCAGTTCGGTCTGTTTGGAGATAGTGCTAATCTTGATGAAAGATTGGTGTACAGTTTGCATGGAACGTACCATATTCTTATAAATCAATTTGGACGCACCCGATAGAACTCCTAGATCATGTGTGTTATATGGAATCTCGCTTCAATCTGTTTGGAGACATTGTTAGTTTAGGTGCAAGATTGGTGCATGGTTTGCGCATAATTCACCATAGGCTCAGAAACCATTATGGAAGCACCCGATGATAATCCTAGGTGAAGAGGCTCAAGTGGAAGCTCGGTTTGATCTGTTTGGAGATAGTGCTAATCTTGATGCAAGATAGGTGCACGGTTTGCATGGAACGTACCATATGCTCGGAAATCAATTTCGATGCACCCGATACTACTCCTAGATAATGTGTGTCATATAGAATCTCGCTTCGTTCTATTTGGAGACAATGTTAGTTTTGATGTAAGATAGGTGCATGGTTTGCACCTAATGCACCATAGGCTCAGAAACTATTGTGGAAGCACCCGATGATACTCCTAGGTGAAGAGGCTGAAGTGGAAGCTTGGTTTGGTCTCTTTTGAGATAGTGTTAATCTTGATGTACCATATGCTTAGAAATCAGTTTGGACACACTTGATAG
>NW_018396421.1:47201-49328 GCF_000003195.3 Sorghum bicolor | reverse complement strand
CAAGACTCACGCATAAACAAAACTCCACGAGTTTGTGTATTCTGAATTTTAACCAAGCAAGATGTGTCCTTTCATTGTCTAGTACAAGGGATATATATAGATAGGGGCGTTCAGCTTTGAATACATGACAGCATGCACATCCACTAGTGGATTTCGTGGCTGGTTCGCGCGTCTTCTCAGCTTCTGGCAGCAGTTACTAAAATGAGCATAACTCTTTATTGGGAAGTCTAAATAATGAACCGTTTGATGGGCTGCAACATAGACTTAAAGATGCTTTCATCCACCTGTAGAATGCCACGTAACTCCTTGTATTCTGTCCGTGGTGATGCTTGGAATTTGTACCATGGGTCAGCCATCTAGCTTCTGGTTGCCTTCTCATGCAGAAGTAATGAACCACCATTTTATTTATGCACACGATAGGCTTCTTGGTTCAGATGTCCAAAGGCTTGAATCCATCTTCATCCCATGCTGGTTCATACCCTCCATCATTCCTAAGGACATTGAAACAAGAACTCAAAAGTATAGGATCATTCAACATAAACTGATTATTAAACATAAGGTTAGCGTTCACCTGAGAATGAATTTCCTTCTCCAATTGTTTAGCTCTACTTCTTGTAATTGGACCACTTATATCAAGTGGAGTTTCATTTGAAGATGAATGAATGCTAGGGATGTCCTCATCAGCCTCCCCCTCTTGAGAAGGAGTCGTCCTCGACTCAGGCTCACCAACAAATGGAAGCAAGTCTTTGACATTGAATGTTGGACTAACATTGGAATATTCAGGTGGCAGCTCAATTTTGTATGCATTATCATTTATCTTTTTTAGAACCTTGAATGGACCATCACCTCTAGGTGATAACTTACTCTTACGTTGTTGGGGAAATCGATCCTTGCGTAGATGCAACCACACGAGGTCACCGGGCTGAAATGTAACCTTCTTCTTACCTTTGTTCGCTTGCTTTGCATATTGTGCTGATTTCTTCTCAATATTTCTTCTTGTCTCATCATGTAGCTTCTTGATAAAGTTGGATCTCTTCGCTGCATCCAAGTTAACTTGTTCCTGTAATGGTAAAGGCAAAAGATCCATGGGAGTATGTGGCTTAAAACCATAAACAATTTCAAATGGACAAAAATTTGTTGTGGAATGTAGTGCCCTATTATAAGCAAATTCGACATGTGGAAGACATTCTTCCCACTGCTTCAAATTCTTTTTTAGCACGGCACGCAGCATGGTGGACAGGGTACGGTTGACAACTTCAGTTTGCCCATCCGTTTGTGGGTGACAAGTGGTGGAAAATAACAACTTCGTGCCAAGTTTAGCCCATAATGTCTTCCAAAAATAGCTCAGGAATTTTGTATCTCGGTCTGAAACAATAGTCTTTGGCACTTCATGTAAACGAACAATCTCCCTGAAAAACAAATCAGCAACGTGTGAAGCATCATCGCTCTTGTGACATGGAATAAAATGTGCCATTTTTGAGAAGCGATCAACAATAACGAAGATAGAGTCCCTCCCCCTCTGAGACCTTGGTAATCCCAGAATAAAATCCATGGATATATCTTCCCAAGGTACAGTTGGGATTGGTAATGGAGTATAGAGACCATGGGGATTAAGGCGGGACTTAGCTTTCAAGCAGATTATGCAGCGCTTGACATGTCGTTGAACATCACGTCGCATATGTGGCCAAAAGAAATGATCAGAGAGCATGTCCAATGTCTTTTTGATGCCAAAATGACCAGCTAAGCCACCAGCATGTGCTTCCTGTAAAAGAACTTGACGAATCGAGCAGGCTGGAATGCATAGTTTGTTAGTTCGAAATAAAAAATCATCATGTACATAATACTTGTCCCAGCCTTTTCCAGCAATGCAATGAGAGAAAGGTTCTTTAAAATCAGAATCAGTTGCATAGAGTGTTTTAATGGATTCCAAACCAAGCACTTTTGTATCTAATTTTGTAACCAAACCACACCTTCTTGACAAAGCATCTGCAACAATGTTATCTTTACCACGCTTATGTTTAACAACATACGGAAATGTTTCTATGAACTCGATCCATTTAGCATGTCTACGATTCAGTTTGCCTTGACTTTTTAATATTTCAAGCTTCATGATCAGAATGGATGACA
>NW_018396421.1:43166-45132 GCF_000003195.3 Sorghum bicolor | reverse complement strand
CACTCATTTTGGTGGTGTTGTTTTGTAGTGGAAAGAGGCTTTATGTGGCTAGATGGGTTAGAAGTCTCTCCCTTACTAGTGTTGGCAGCCTCACTCAATTTTCTTTTGTCAGATTCTTCTTTTTTCATGCGAGCCACATCTGAAGCATAGATCTCTTCTGGAGATAATGGAACAAGAACCACCTTCTTGTCGTTGTGGATGAAAGTATACTTGTTAGACCGCCCAAAGTGCACCGAATCCACATCAAACTGCCATGGACGACCCAACAGCAAATGGCATGCTTGCATGGGTACAATATCACAATCAACCTCACCATGATAGTCACCAATGGAGAAAGACAAACGAACCATGGATGAGACCTTCACTGTCCCTGAATTATTCAGCCACTGCATATGGTAAGGGTGTGGATGGCGGCGTGTTGGTAGGCCAAGCTTCTCAACAAGCAAGGCACTAACAATATTATTGCAGCTCCCACCATCTATGATGAAACGACACACTTGACCTTTCACTTTGCATCGGGACTGAAACAAATTATGACGTTGTCCTTGTTCAGCAGCAACAAACTGAGTGGAAAGAACTCTTCTAACCACCAAATAAGGAGATGATCTATTCATTTTAGAAGGCTCCAAATCAGGAAAATCAGCAAGCAACTCATCAAAATCAGCACTAGTAATCTCATTAGAATATGGAGAAATAACATCTTCTATCATGTCACTGGGAGCAAAAGTTAGAATAGGTTGAATAGCTAAACAATTCAGACCTAGCTCAAAAGTACCATCCTCAGCTGAATACTCACAAGTGTCAAGAGTATGATCTGCAAAGACATTGTGAAACTCGTCCTCCTCTTCACTTTGTGAATCATATGAACCATCAGCAAGGGCAATAATCGTACGACGATTGGGACATTCAGCTTGCTTATGCCCATGACCACCACACTTAAAACACTCAATCTTGCTTGTATGCCTTGGGGCTGCAGTAGCAGAGGAGCTGGACTGAGTAGAGCTTACAGCTTTGCCTTTGGAATCAAAATGTTTGGAAGAAGTTGCACGAGATGTAGGTGTGTGCACCCCTGACCCGTGCTGCTGTGACTGGCGCCATGAAGTAGCACTATTATGAGCTGAAAGTGAAGCACGATCTTTATAAGATCCAGCAAGTTGTCGTTCTGCCCTTTTTGCAAAATGTACCAACTCAGTGAGACATGTGTAGTTTGTCATATCCACTTTATCAGCAATGGGCTTATTGAGGCCAACCAGAAATCAAGCCATTGTGGATTCCTCATCTTCAGTTATCCCTGTACGAAGTAAACACATTTCCAATTCTTGAAAATATTCATCAACAGTACGAGTACCTTGCACAAGACGTTTTAGCTTCAAATGTAGATCACGAGAGTAATATGCAGGAACAAAACGACGTCGCATTTCCCTCTTCATGTCTTCCCAAGTAATACGATCATGTCCAGCGCGTCGGAGTTCAGTACACACTTGATTCCACCAAGTGATTGCATAGCCTGAAAACTCAATTGCAGCAAGCTTTGCTTTCTTGACAGGAGGATAAGGATACAAATCAAAGATCTGTTCAACCTTAGTCTCCCACTCAAAATAATCATCAGCACTTTCTTTTCCATTAAATTTTGGAATAGACACTTTCACTTTGCTTAAACCATCATCATCAAGGCGACGGTGGCGGTCACGATAACCACGATGGCCACCATGGCGATGATCATCCATGTCAGACAACATATCATCATCACCATCATAATCTCGTCCACCTCGAACAGGAATGCGCCGAGCACGACCAAAATTAAGAAGACCATGACCACGCCCGCCACGTCCACGACCAGCGGGACGACGCGGTGGCTCATCCTCCTCGTCAATATCATCATCCTCATTTGGTGGCGGTTCTCGACGTGGTATGTTCAATTGGAGAGTTTGGAGCTGCTGCACCAAATCATTCATTAGTGTACGCA
>NW_018396421.1:40573-41731 GCF_000003195.3 Sorghum bicolor | reverse complement strand
GAAGCATCATCGCTCTTGTGACATGGAATAAAATGTGCCATTTTTGAGAAGCGATCAACAATAACGAAGATAGAGTCCCTCCCCCTCTGAGACCTTGGTAATCCCAGAATAAAATCCATGGATATATCTTCCCAAGGTACAGTTGGGATTGGTAATGGAGTATAGAGACCATGGGGATTAAGGCGGGACTTAGCTTTCAAGCAGATTATGCAGCGCTCGACATGTCGTTGAACATCACGTCGCATATGTGGCCAAAAGAAATGATCAGAGAGCATGTCCAATGTCTTTTTGATGCCAAAATGACCAGCTAAGCCACCAGCATGTGCTTCCTGTAAAAGAACTTGACGAATCGAGCAGGCTGGAATGCATAGTTTGTTAGTTCGAAATAAAAAATCATCATGTACATAATACTTGTCCCAGCCTTTTCCAGCAATGCAATGAGAGAAAGGTTCTTTAAAATCAGAATCAGTTGCATAGAGTGTTTTAATGGATTCCAAACCAAGCACTTTTGTATCTAATTTTGTAACCAAACCACACCTTCTTGACAAAGCATCTGCAACAATGTTATCTTTACCACGCTTATGTTTAACAACATACGGAAATGTTTCTATGAACTCGATCCATTTAGCATGTCTACGATTCAGTTTGCCTTGACTTTTTAAATATTTCAAAGCTTCATGATCAGAATGGATGACAAATTCTTTAGGTAACAAATAATGTTGCCAAACTTCCAAAACTCGAACTAAGGCATAAAGCTCTTTATCATAGACAGAATAATTCAGATGTGGACCATTTAACTTTTCAGAAAAGTAGGCAATAGGTTTACCTTCTTGAAGTAGCACACCTCCAATGCCAATACCACTTGCATCACATTCAATCTCAAAAGTCTTACCGAAGTTAGGTAGCTGCAGCAGTGGTGCTTCACAAAGCTTTCTTTTTAACTCTA
Organism: Sorghum bicolor; assembly: GCF_000003195.3. Classification (NCBI taxonomy): domain Eukaryota; kingdom Viridiplantae; phylum Streptophyta; class Magnoliopsida; order Poales; family Poaceae; genus Sorghum; species Sorghum bicolor. The sequence continues at coordinate 40,785 of NW_018396421.1, read as the reverse complement.
CAAAGGCTTGCTCTTGGTCATCTCCCCATTTGAATGGAACATCCTTCTTTGTCAAGTTGTTAAGTGGTGCAGCGATCGTGCTGAAATCTTTAACAAATCGTCGATAGAAACCTGCAAGACCATGGAAACTTCGAATTTGGCTCACATTTGTAGGAGTAGGCCAATCCTTTATTGCCTTAACCTTCTCTTCATCAACCTGGATGCCATCTGCA
>NW_018396421.1:0-18658 GCF_000003195.3 Sorghum bicolor | reverse complement strand
CAGTCACCTTGGAGTTTCCGTAAATCACGGTTTCCTCAAGTGAAAGCTCGGTTCGGTCTGTTTGGAGATAGTGCTAACCTTGATGAAAGATAGGTGTACGGTTTGCATGGAACGTACCATATTCTCAGAAATCAATTTGGACGCACCCGATAGAACTCCTAGATCATGTGTGTCATATGGAATCTTGCTTCATTCTGTTTGGAGACAGTGTTAGTTTAGGTGCAAGATTGGTGCATGGTTTGTGCATAATGCACCATAGGCTCAGAAACCATTATGGAAGCACCCGATGATAATCCTAGGTGAAGGGCTCAAGTGGATGGTCGGTTCGATCTGTTTGGAGATAGTGCTAATCTTGATGAAAGATAGGTGTACGGTTTGCATGGAACGTACCATATTCTCAGAAATCAATTTGGGCGCACCCGATAGAACTCTTAGATCATGTGTGTCATATGGAATCTCACTTCAATTTGTTTGGAGACAGTGTTAGTTTAGGTGCATGATTGGTGCATGGTTTGCACATAATGCACCATAGGCACAGGAACCATTATGGAAGCACCCGATGATAATCCTAGGTGAAGAGGCTCAAGTGGAAGGTCGGTTCGATCTGTTTGGAGAAGTACTAATCTTGATGCAATATAGGTGCACGTTTTGCATGGAACATATCATATGCTAAGAAATCCTATTTGGACGCACCCCAATAGAACTCCTAGATGACATGTGTCATATAGAATCTCGCTTTGGTCTGCTTGGAGACAGAGTTAGTTTTGGTGCAAGATAGGTACACAGTTTGCGCCTAATGCGTCATAGGCTAATAAACCATTTTGGATGCACTCAATGATACTCCTGGGTAAAGGGGCTCAAGTGAAATCTCAGTTTGCTTTGTTTGGAGATAGTGCTAATCTTGATGCAAGATAGGTGCACGAATTGCATCGAACGTACCATATGCTTCGAAATATATTTGGAAGCACCCAATAGAACTCCTAGATGACGTGTGTGATGTAGAATCTCACTTCGGACTCTTTGGAGATAGTGTTAGTTTCGGTGCAAGATAGGTACACGATTTGTGCCTAATGCACCATAGGCTAAGAAACTATTTTGGACGCACGCGATGGTACTCCTTGGTGAAGAGGCTCATGTGGAATCTTGGTTCTATCTGTTTGGAGATAGTTCTAATCTCTATGCAAGATAGGTGCACGGTTTGCATGGAACATACCATATGCTCAGAAATCAATTTGGACACACCCGATGGAACTCTAGATGCCCCCGATGGAACTAATAGATGAAGTGTATCATATGGAATCTCGCTTCAGTCTAGTTGGAGATAGTATTAGTTTCGGTGCATGATAGGTGCTTGGTTTGTGCCCAGTGCACCATAGCCTCAGAAATCATTGTGGAAGTTCCCGATGGTACTCCTAGGTGAAGAGGCTCAAGTGAAAGCTCGGTTCGGTCTGTTTGGAGATAGTGCCAATCTTGATGAAAGATAGGTGTACGGTTTGCATGGAACGTACCATATTCTCAGAAATCAATTTGGACGCACCCGATAAAACTCCTAGATCATGTGTGTCATATGGAATCTTGCTTCAATCTGTTTGGAGACAGTGTTAGTTTTGGTGCAAGATTTTTGCATGGTTTGCGCATAATGCACCATAGGCTCAGAAACCATTATGGAAGCACCGGATAATACTCCTAGGTGAAGAGGCTCAAGTGGAAGGTCGGTTCGATCTGTTTGGAGATGGTGCTAATCTTGATGCAAGATAGGTACACGGTTTGCATGGAACATACCATGTGCTATGAAATCCATTTGGACACACCCCAATAGAACTCCTAGATGACAAGTGTCATATGGAATCTCGCTTTGATCTGTTTGGAGACAGAGTTTGTTTTGGTGCAAGATAGGTACATAGTTTGCGCCTAATGCATCATAGGCAAGAAACCATTTTGGATGAACCCGATGATACTCCTCAGAAAAGGGGCTCAAGTGGAAGCTCAGTTTGCTTTTCTTTGGAGATAGTGCTAATCTTGATGCAACATAGGTGCACGGATTGCATGGAACGTACCATGTGCCTCGAAATATATTTGGAAGCATCCAATAGAACTCCTAGATGTCGTGTGTCATATAGAATCTCAGTTCGGTCTCTTTGGAGATAGTGTTAGTTTCGGTGGAAGATAGGTACACGGTTTGTGCCTAAAGCACCATAGGCTTAGAAACTATTTTGGACGCACACGATGGCACTCCTCGGTGTGGGGGTATAAACCCCTATACCCTTACGGCTAGACTTCAGCCAGGAAGCTTGGCCCACTACGAGACGAGTTCAAGGCTTGATCCGACAGCTCGGAGTTTCGCGCAAGGAAACAAGACGTGGAGATCAAGCAGGATTCTAGTCGGTTAGAATAGGAATTGATATCGAATTATCAATGGCAATTGTAACCGACTAGGATTAGTTTCCAGATCTGTAACCCTGCCCTCCAGACTATATAAGGAGGGGCAAGGGACCCCCCTAGGACATCATATTCTCTCAGCACAAATCAATACAACCAGACGCAGGACGTAGGTATTACGCCAACTCGGCGGCCGAACCTGGATAAAAAGCTTGTCCGTGTCTTGCGTCACCATCGAGTTCGTAGTTTGCGCACCGTCTACCGATAAACTACTACCGTGGGTATACCCCAAGGTAGACTGCCGACTAGCTTTCGTCGACAGTGGCGCGCCAGGTAGGGGGTGTGCGTGCAACTTTTCCGGCGAACAAGATGGTCACGATCCCAGCTTCCGCGACCGTGCCCGAAGGCCTCACGTTCACCGTCGGCCAGATCACGTGGACGACATGCAGCGGCGGCTTCGCGACCACGGTTCCGAAAGAGATCCAGATCCGATCTGAGATCACGCCGTCTCCGACCACACGCATGACGGCACCAAGCTCCCGACCACCGTTCCCACTCTACAAGGGAAAGGAGATCGACTGCTCGGACCTCCTCCAAGCGCTCGATCGCGCTGACTCCAAGCTACTCGAAGTCTCCCAACTAATAGATGGAGTTCTGCGCCGGCCCGACCAAGCTGCTCGAGCGGATTTTTCGAAATCCCGCCGGCCAACTCGTGTCGCCACACACGAACGGCTGGGAACGTCCCTGACGATAACCTCAACCTCCTCAGGACGATCCGTCGAGCTCAAAAAGGAAGACTATCCTTCCGGCCTGAACAACTCGGCCTCTGTTTACTCACAGCATGTCCAATCCGTTTTCAGCAAGGCGGGCTGGTCGCCGACAAGGAACAATCGTCACCATGTCAACATGGTGACAATCCGAGAGCTACGGGACGGCCAGGTTTCCAGCACCAACTCAAGCACCGGCTCCGTCCCCACCGAGGTTATAAACACCGAAGACGAGGGCTACGACCTGGATTTTCCTTCACACCCTCCGGGTTTCGACCGATTCCCGATATTCCCCCCCCGACGAGGGGATATTGTGTTCAATGTCAGCGCCGACGAACCGGCTGTTGACGGAGAAACAGATGACCAGAGGCAACTCCGCGAACAGCGTAACGCCGATCGCGCCCGACGGCGTGCGGACGAGCAACAACAGATGCCACCAAGTAACCTCAACGATGCCTTTGACATGGTCGGGGACCAGCCGGTCTACAAAACGCCAAGCGCCAACATGGCTGTCGCCATGGCCAACCTGGATCGGCTTCCTGACACCCCCGAATGCCAGGGAGTCCGGACCAGCATCCGAGCACACCTGATCGCCGCAATGGGACAGACAGCCACTCTGCTCAAGAGAGTCCAGGACGTCTCTTATACGGAAGCCGCCTCCGACCAGACTAATCGTAGCCGGGCCTCACCCAGCAGGCGTCACCGCAGCCGCTCCCCCGACAACCGTCGAGGGGACTCACGGCGCGACGATGGTGGTCGGGACGCCGATGGCCGCCGCCAGCAGAACCGCGTACGCGGCCAAGAAGAAGAAGATCAACACAGGGATCTCCGCCACAACATCCCTCCCAAAGATGCCCGGGACCGCATCAACAGGCACGCCGCAGAGAGAGCAGTCCACGAAAACCTGCGCCGCATCGAGTACGATGCGACCCACGGTCCTCCGGGCCTAAGGCAGTTCTCCTCACACCTCCGCCAGGTCGTGTGGCCCTGCAATTTCAAGCTCAAAAAACTTAAAAAATACGACGGCAAGGAAAATCCAGAGAACTGGATCACTCTCTATGAAATCGCCGTCCGATCAGCGGCAGGAGATGAGCACGTCATGGCTAACTACTTCCCCGTAGTCCTCGACCAGGCTGGTCATCAGTGGCTTCTCGGCTTGCCCGAGGACTCCTTCGACTCTTGGGAAGAGCTACGACAGGCTTTCATCGACAACTTCATCGCCACATGCGAGCAGCCCGGAAACAAGTATGACCTTGAAAGGATAAGAGACAGGAAGAATGAACCTCTGCGCGATTACATCCGACGATTCTCGGATATGCGCCTCAAAATCACGAAGATTTCTCATGACGAGGCCATATCAGCCTTTATCAAGGGCTTGCGTTTCCATGAAGCGTTGAGGAACAAGCTGTTGCGTAAGCGCCCATCAACGGTAGTAGAGCTCCTCGCCACGGCTAAAAATTACGCCGATGCTGATGACGCAGAAAAACTAATCCGAGACGACGCGAGAGGCCCCGACCAGCCTTCTCGGCGAGATGACGGTCGTGGTCGCTACGACAACAGAAATCACCGCCACTCCGACAACCGCGATCACCGAGAGGGTTGGGATCGGCGGCGCGACAGCCGCGACGACTTCAGAGGAAAGCGCCCTCGCGAATACGACCACGAAGTAAATACGGTCAAACGTCCCAACGGACGACGGGACTACCAAGACGACTACAACAAAACGTTGAAGGGACCGTGCCAGCTACACCCAAAGTCTAACCATACCATGGAAGAGTGCCACGTCCTCAAAAGTATCTATACACGGCGGGCCGCCCAAGAGGACTCCGCCAAGAAAAATAACAAACGCGACAGGCACGACCACGAAGATGAGGATGAGGACCAAGACAGGGACCCCCGACACCAATACGTCAGCCCCACCGACGTGGTCCACTCCATTTTCGGGGGCAAGGTCTCCACTGAGTCCAAGCGAGAAAGAAAGCTGTTAAAGAGAGCCTGCCTCAACATAGACAGCACGGACGGGCTGATCGCAGATCCGAAATTTCCCGCGTGGTCCCACAGGGAGATCTCGTTCAGCAGGAAGGACCAGTGGGCCGCTATCCCAGAGCCGGGTCGTTTCCCACTGATTCTTGATCCCTGCATCAATAGCATCAGATTCGAGCGCGTGCTCGTGGACGGGGGAAGCTCCATCGACATCCTCTTCCGCAACAGCCTGCCCGCCCTCAAGATATCACCGGCACAACTAAAACCTTACGACGCCCAATTCTGGGGGGTTTTGCCAGGTCAAAGTTCGGTGCCCCTCGGACAGATAACATTGCCTGTCCAATTCGGCACACCCGATCACTTCCGGACGGAGTTCATCAACTTCGTAGTCGCGGATTTCGACGGGACCTACCACGCCATACTGGGCCGCCCATCGCTGACAAAGTTCATGGCAGTCCCGCACTACTCATACCTAGTCCTTAAGATGCCCACGGAGAAGGGTGTCTTAACCATCAGAGGCAACGTCTACACTGCGTACACCTGCGAAGAAGAAAGCTTCAAGATCACCGAGGCAATTGACCTCTCAATCCGCATGGCGGAAACAGCAAACCAAGCCGCAGAGCTGCCTCCCGACCAGCTCCGATTACCTGAGCAGGAGACAGCCAGAAAGAATTCGAAATCCAAGGAGTACAAAGAAGTGCAGCTGGTCGAAGGCAACCCCGAGAAGACAGCCCTCATCGGGGCTAACCTGGATCCAAAATAGGAAGACGCGCTCGTCAGGTTTCTAAGGAACAACGTGAGCGTTTTCGCATGGAAACCCGCAGACATGCCCGGTGTCCCACGAAACCTGATCGAGCACTCCTTAAATGTCTCGAAGACCGCAAGACCAATCAAGCAAAAACTGCGACGGTTCGCTCGTGACAAAAAGGAGGCTATTAGGACAGAAATAACACGGCTTCTAGCAGCCGGATTCATAAAAGAAGTGTATCATCCCGATTGGCTCGCCAATCCGGTTCTTGTACGCAAAAAGAATAATGAATGGAGAATGTGCGTTGATTACACCGATCTCAACAAACACTGTCCTAAAGATCCTTTTGGTCTTCCTCGCATCGACGAGGTGGTCGACTCAACGGCCGGATGCGAACTCCTCTCCTTTCTAGATTGCTACTCTGGTTATCACCAGATCTCGTTAAAGGAAGAAGATCAGATCAAAACATCCTTCATCACACCCTTCGGCGCATACTGTTACACTACCATGTCTTTCGGACTTAAAAACGCCGGGGCCACTTATCAAAGGGCCATCCAGCAATGCCTCCACGACGAGATTCGCGATGACCTCGTCGAGGCCTATGTGGACGACGTGGTCGTAAAAACAAGGGACGCGAGCACCCTAATCGACAACTTAGACCGAACCTTCAAGGCACTCAATAGGTACAAGTGGAAGCTCAACCCCAAGAAATGCATTTTCGGCGTTCCTTCCAGTCTACTGCTCGGCAACGTCGTCAGTCGCGACGGCATACGACCAAACCCTTCAAAAGTCAAAGCCGTACTCGACATGCGACCACCGAAGAACGTCAAGGATATTCAGAAGCTAACCGGATGCATGGCCGCCCTCAGTCGTTTCATCTCAAGGCTGGGAGAAAAAGGCCTCCCTTTCTTCAAACTACTGAAAGCGTCAGAAAAATTCTCTTGGACAGAGGAAGCCGACGCTGCGTTCACTCAGCTTAAGACCTTCCTCACTTCACCGCCTGTCCTCACAGCGCCTCAGCCCAATGAAGACCTACTCCTTTACATTGCTGCAACCGACAGGGTTGTTTCCACGGCAATAGTGGTCGAGCGAGATGAACCAGGTCACGTCTTCAAGGTCCAGAGACCCGTTTACTTCATAAGCGAAGTTTTAAACGAATCCAAGGCCAGGTACCCACAAATACAGAAGCTTATATACGCCATCCTGATAACGTCAAGAAAGCTGAAGCACTACTTCGACGGCCATCGAGTCCTGGTGACAACCAGTTTTCCTCTCGGGGACATCCTGCGCAATAAAGACGCCAATGGCAGAATCGTGAAATGGGCAATGGAATTATGTCCATTTTCCCTAGAGTTCCAGAGTCGCACCACTGTCAAGTCTCAAGCCCTGGTCGATTTCATTGCCGAATGGACGGATCTCAACGAGCCTTCCGTTCTAGATGTCTCAGACCACTGGTCAATGTTCTTTGATGGGTCCCTGAACATCAACGGTGCAGGCGCTGGGATATTGTTCGTATCACCCAACAAGGACAAACTCCGTTACGTCCTTCGGATCCTTTTTCCGGCGTCAAACAACGTCGCCGAATACGAAGCATGCTTGCATGGCATACGACTAGCCGTTGAACTGGGGGTCAAGCGCCTCTATGTCTACGGCGACTCCGCTTTGGTCATCAACCAGCTCAACAAGGAGTGGGACGCAACCCACGAGAAGATGGATCTCTACTACAAAGAAATTCGCAAATGGGAAACTAACTTCTATGGCATAGAGTACATCCACGTGGTCCGGGATAAGAACCAAGCAGCAGATGCGTTGTCAAAGTTAGGCTCATCTCGGGCCCAAATCCCGCGGGGCATTTTCGTCCAGGACATCCATGAGCCGAGCGTAAGCTCCCCCCTGGTCGACAAGCAACCCACCGAGGCAATGCACATAGATGACGCCACTCCGACAACCGGTGGGCGTGACTGGCGTACCCCGTTCATCAAATACATATCAGACGGGACTGGCTTTCAGGACAAAACAGAGAACGAGCGCCTCATCCGACGATCAAAGAACTACATCCTGGTCGACGGAAAACTCATGCGGAAAAACGCAAGCTCCGAAGTACTGCTCAAGTGCATACCCCAAGATGATGGTATCAAGCTCTTGGAGGACATACACGCTGGATCCTGCGGCAATCACGCCGCATCTAGAACGCTGGTCGGAAAGGCTTTCCGAGCAGGTTTTTATTGGCCAACCGCGGTCGGCGACGCAGAAAAACTGGTTCGGCATTGCGAAGGATGTCAGTTTTTCGCTAAGAGGACCCACGTACCTGCCCATGAAATTCAAACCATCCCGTCGTCTTGGCCCTTTGCTTGCTGGGGGCTTGACATGATCGGACCATTTAAACCAGCCCCGGGCAATTTCAAGTTTGTCTTCGTGTTAATCGACAAGTTCTCCAAGTGGATTGAATACATGCCCCTGGTCAAGGCAACCTCCGAGAAGGCTGTGGAGTTCCTCAATCAAATCATACACAGATTCGGCATCCCGAACAGCATAATCACCGACCTGGGCACTCAGTTTACTGGCACCACTTTTTGGGATTTCTGCGATGACAGAGGCATAGTCATAAAATATGTGTCAGTGGCACATCCACGTGCCAACGGTCAAGTCGAACGTGCTAACGGAATGATCGTTGACGCCCTAAAGAAAAGGCTGTACACCGAAAACGACAGAGCACCCGGTCGATGGATGAAAGAATTGCCGGCAGTGGTCTGGGGCCTCCGAACCCAGACCAGTCGAAACACAGGGGTGTCTCCTTACTTCATGGTGTACGGTGCAGAGGCGGTCCTGCCGTCTGACATACACTTCGGATCTCCTAGAATCGAGCACTTCGACCAGGCGACCGCCGACAACGCCAGAGAACTCGAAATCAATTGCATGGAGGAAAAGCGTTTAGTTTCATGTCTCCGAACAGCAAAATATCTCACGGCAGTCAGGCGATACTACAACAGGAACGTCAAGGACCGTTCCTTCGTGGTCGGCGATCTGGTGCTTCGATGGAAAACAAGCCAGGAGGGAATGCACAAGCTATCCACTCCCTGGGAAGGACCCTTCATGGTGACCGAGGTCACACGACCTACGTCCTACAGATTGGCATACCCAGACGGAACACGAGTGCCTAACTCTTGGCACATCGACAAACTGCGACGTTTCTATCCATAAAGTTTTAATGACTTTCTTTTGTAAGTATCTTATAATTTTTGATAATGAAATTCTCTATTTTCTGCCTATACCTTGTCACACACAGCACTCGGCAAAACTCCTGCAATGGATGCTCTTAGCGACAACCAAGACAAATACGGTGACACGTCACTCAGATATTCTTACAGCGCTCAAAACAACAGTCATGACCAAAAGTAAACTTTATTACAAACTTTACATACAAAGTTTACAATAAATACCCTGACGGGCAGACACTAGTCTATTCCTACAGACTACTTTATTGGCCTAGCTGCTCGGGCTGATCACCCGCTTGGCCCTGCTGCCCGGACGAAGGGGTCGGGGCCACCGGCGCCTGGCTGGTCGAGACCGCAGGCGTCGACCGCCCATCGCCCGCAACGGACGCGCCCGACAACTCCCTGGCCGACCTATCTGAACTCGGCTGGTCTGGAGGAGTGGCCGTTCCGCACAGATTGATGTCGCCGATCACCGTCGACGACAAGTCCAGCAGACTGCCCCGAAGCTCGTCCGCGTCCTGCGGGCCGACTTCCTTCGGGTACCCCTTCTCCAGCCTGCTCAAGTCGACCAGGGGGTAGTGGGCGCGTACCATGCTGAGGACGTGCGCGCCGGCAAACTCCCCGGCGTCCTTCACGAACTGCTGGAGCCAGTCCCACGCCCGTTGCGCCTTCTCGACCGGGGTCAACTGCGGCGCGCGGGGCTGGCTCTCCGGGAGCTCGGGACTGATCAGGTCTAGGACCGGGGACACTCCTTTCCAGATCCTGCAACAGTTGACCTTCCAGGAGTCCCGGTCCTTGATCAGATCATCCAGGTGCTTTTTGGCGTTCACCTTGAGCACTGCAAACGAAACGAAGCGTTATTTTCGGCATAAAAAAGGGGCAGGCAGCAACCAACAAGGCGGCACCCATTACCAGATAGCTCCCGGTCTTTTCGACCCAATTCCTCTTCTGCTCGCCGCCCGGACTCCAGCGCACCGGCGAGCTGTTGGCTGAGCTGCTCCTTCTCTTGTCGGAGGCTCGCCACCTCCTCCTCCAAGTCTGCGTGAATCCTAAACTGGTCAGCAAAGCAAACTATACAAGTACGCGAAGCTGCTCGTAGCGTGTGACTAACCTTCTTGCAGCCGGTACTGGTCGGCCAAACGACGAGCGAGGTCGAGACGACGCTCCTTTTCGGCACTCATCTCGACCACCTTCTCCCCGACCTCCGCCCGCAACCGGTCTACCTCCGCGGCAAGGGCCTTGTTCTCGGCCATGACGCCTTCTATCTGGTCAAAGCACCGTTTCCGGTACTTCGCCGTTTTCATTACGTCCTACAAAGCAAGCATATAACGATCATGCAAGACAAGGCAAAAGAATGCGCAGCAGCACAAAAAGCCGCTTACCTTGACTTCGTCGACGAGGCGCTTGGCCGCGCGCTCCACCCTGGCGGCCTCTTCGGTCTCGGCGAGCTCCTCATGCCCGATAAAGTGATCCCCGCGTTGGCGCCACACATACACGTCTTGGCGGCCATCACGGGGACGACCCTCGATCTCTTCCACCTCGTCATCGGAGGCCGCCCGGGTTTCCTCCTCCTGTGCTGCGTCACCCCCGGTGGTGGTCCCAGGTATTACTGGCCCTTGGACCAGACCTGGGGAGCCCGCAGCCGAAGAGGCTCCTGCTCGGGGCGGCGGGGGGACTTCGCTCCCCCCGGCAGGAGGAGCGGTCGGAGATCTTCCCTTCTCTGAGGAGTCAGTTGGGGGAGCCTCTCCAGCCCTGGTCGGGCTGCTTGTTGTAGTCGGCGCCGCGCTCGGGAGCCCCTCGGTGCTCCCAGGCGCGACTGCAGCTGTTGGCTGCTCTGTGGTCTGGGGGGCCGCATCCCCAGAACCGCGGGCAGGCTCGCCCGTTCCCTGGCTGGCAGTTTGGCCAGGGTCGACATCCGATGCCGCACTACAGGAACAAAAGTTAAAAAAAAAGGAGTCCAAAATACGTAAGTCGAACACTTACAGGTCTGACCGACGGTGGGTCGCGGTGAACCTCCTCCTCGCCCGGCCGGACGGCACCTGTGCCCCCATCTCGACAACTTGCGGGGCAGCGGCGCCGCTGGCCACTCGATCAGTGGCGACCGGCGCAGTGTCTGGGCGGCTCCGAGGCCGTCGGACCAACGACGGCGCAGCCTCCTCGTCGTCGTCGTCGTCGACGATCCGCACAAGCCGACGACGCTTCGGTGCTTGGCTGCTCTCCGCCGGTAGATCTGCCGGCAGCTCCGGTGTCGGCAAGGGATCTGCCGGCAATGGCCTTTTCCCCGCTACCCTCTCCTCGGATGTCGGGACGGGGCGGGCTTGGTCTTCCTCACTGCTGGTGTAATGAGTACACCGAGCAGCGTCCTCCTCTGGCGGGACCTCTCCCGCAGGATTTTCCATCCCCGGTGCCAGTGATACATACACTGTGCACCGGTCGACATCGCCGACCTGCAAAAGCAACAGAGATGAGTCAACTGCAGACGATATACGAATGATCAAACAGAATCTGCTACATACCTTTGGTGCTGGTCGTCCTAACTTGAAGGCTTGCACCCGATCACTGCCACGGATGAAGCCCCCATCCGCGAAGTTAAACAGCTCGTTCAACAGCTGTTGTACCTCCGCTTTCTCCAAGATCTCCGACCGCATCCTGGTCGGGTCTGCGCTTCCGGCATACTCGTACGCCGAGTGCACCCTCTTCTGGCAGGGCATCACCCGGCGGCAAATGAAGTTGCCGACCACGCCAAGCCCGTCTAGGCGCGACCAGTCAATCAGCTTCATGAGATCCGCCACTGGACCGTCGAACTCCGGGCGGTCGGTCCAGCTCGTCCTCTTCTCAGGAATGTATCCCACGTCGCAGAACGTGGAGCTGCCCGGTTCCTCCCTGATGTAGAACCACTTCCTGTACCATTCGGTCAAGGAAGTGTTCCATGGGCAGTGCAGGTAGCGATTCTTCATCCCATCACGAAGGTTGAGGTATACTCCACCTGCAACCTTGGAGCCTCCAACTGCTCCCTTCTTCCTCAAGCAGAAAAGATACCGGAAAAGATCGAAGTGCGGCTCTATGCCAACATAGGCCTCGCACAGGTGGATGAAGGTGGAAATAAGGAGAATTGAGTTCGGGTGCAGATTGCAAATCCCGATCTCATAGTACAAAAGAAGACCTTGAAGAAAAGGATGAACAGGAACACCAAAGCCTCTCTTAACGAAATCTTCAAAAACGACGATCTCACCGGCGCGAGGGTCGGGGTAGCTCTCCCCCTCCGGTGCCCTCCAGCCGCCGAGCTCTGCGCCGTGCAGAAGCCCCATATCGACGAGGTCACCAAGAGATTTTGTGGTGCTGCGAGACTTCTTCCACTCCTTGGCCATCAGTTCGGCCCTCTTCTTGGAGTCGCTCTTCGCCATTAGAGGTGCGAATGTGGGCTGGAGTTAGGAAGATGCAGGAGATTGGAGAAGATGAGAGCGGAAGGTTTGAAGGCAATGACAGGCGAAGCGGTACAGGCGGACCTATTAGGCCCTTATAAACCCGCGACTCCACCTCTCCCACTTCCTGTATTCTCGGGAAGTGGGCAGGCCATGCGGCGGACGTGGCGTTTCGGTTTACAATGATTATAGACAATTAATGCGGCGGAGTTTTCGTACCAATTGATGGTTTCCTTTTCTCAAACCATGCAAAGAGCGGTTGTACAGTTGCCAGGTGCAACTTTTCATGCATCCGTCTGACATATCGTTAGGAGACCTCGTCACGTCAACTTTAACTGGAAAGATCTTTTCAAAAGTAAGAAGACACATACGCCAGTGAGTCAACAATCCGGGGACTGCACCGACCACCGAGCACTCGACGCTCGGGGACTGGTCGCCCAGTCTATCAGCTCGGAACTTCAAGGACTGCACCGACCACCGAGCACTCGACGCTCGGGGACTGGTCGCCCAGTCTATCAACTCAGAACTTCAAGGACTGCACCGACCACCGAGCACTCGACGCTCGGGGATTGGTCGCTCAGTCTATCAGCTCAAAGCTTTAAAGCATGCACCGACCACTGAGCACTCGACGCTCGGGGACTGGTCGTACAGTATAGCAACATATAATTCCAAGAAGCACACTAAGTGCTTGGGGACTGGTCGATTGGTCTTTTCAATTGCAGACGAGCATGACATGCTCGGGGACTGGTAAATTCACTTTAGACCTTGCTACAAGGCTCATAATTCGCCTTCCAGCAAGCTCGGGGACTACATCGGTACGATGCATCTAGCGATGCATCTCAGTCTCAAAACTACTTTGGGGAATTTTCTTTTGACCCTGGCACCACGTGCCTACGTCACCTACTACCAGGCTCGGGGACTAAGTGGGCACACTTCACCTAGCGGTGAATTTGCTTGCTTTTTTGATGCTTCTACCTTTCAAAAAGGTAAAGTGGGCACACTTCACCAGGAAAGAAATTTTTTTTAAGAGCACCATGCATTCTTCGAACAACCTGCTTCTTCGATGTCAATATTGATCAACTGTCTTTCGAGTTGGTCAAGGAACCGTTGCAACTGTTTGGGCGATTTTCCCACTTATTGAAGACGCCAAGCCTCGCTGATCGAAGAAGCTCAAGACGGCGTGTTGCATCACAATACATGGTGCTCGGGGACTAGCTGTGGGGGTATAAACCCCTATACCCTTACGGCTAGACTTCAGCCAGGAAGCTTGGCCCACTACGAGACGAGTTCAAGGCTTGATCCGACAGCTCGGAGTTTCGCGCAAGGAAACAAGACGTGGAGATCAAGCAGGATTCTAGTCGGTTAGAATAGGAATTGATATCGAATTATCTATGGCAATTGTAACCGACTAGGATTAGTTTCCAGATCTGTAACCCTGCCCTCCAGACTATATAAGGAGGGGCAAGGGACCCCCCTAGGACATCATATTCTCTCAGCACAAATCAATACAACCAGACGCAGGACGTAGGTATTACGCCAACTCGGCGGCCGAACCTGGATAAAAAGCTTGTCCGTGTCTTGCGTCACCATCGAGTTCGTAGTTTGCGCACCGTCTACCGATAAACTACTACCGTGGGTATACCCCAAGGTAGACTGCCGACTAGCTTTCGTCGACACTTGGTGAAGAGGCTCAAGTGGAATCTAGGTTCTGTCTGTTTGGAGATAGTTCTAATCTTGATGCAAGATAGGTGCACGGTTTGCATGGAACATACCATATGCACAGAAATCAATTTGGACAAACCCGATGGAACTAATAGATGAAGTGTATCATATGGAATCTCGCTTCGGTCCAGTTGGAGATAGTAATAGTTTTGGTGCAAGATAGTTGCATGGTTTGTGCCCAGTGCACCATAGGCTCAGAAATCATTGTGGAAGTTCCCGATGGTACTCCTAGTTGAAGAGGCTCAAGTGAAAGCTCGGTTCGGTCTGTTTGGAGATAGTGCTAATCTTGATGAAAGATAGGTGTACGTTTTGCATGGAACGTACCATATTCTTAGAAATCAATTTCGGCGCACCCGATAGAACTCTTAGATCATGTGTGTCATATGGAATCTCACTTCAATCTTTTTGGAGACAGTGTTAGTTTAGGTGCAAGATTGGTGCATGGTTTGCACATAATGCACCATAGGCACAGGAACCATTATGGAAGCACCCGATGATAATCCTAGGTGAAGAGGCTCAAGTGGAAGGTCGGTTCGATCTGTTTGGAGAAGTACTAATCTTGATGCAATATAGGTGCACGTTTTGCATGGAACATATCATATGCTAAGAAATCCATTTGGACGCACCCCAATAGAACTCCTAGATGACATGTGTCATATAGAATCTCGCTTTGGTCTGCTTGGAGACAGAGTTAGTTTTGGTGCAAGATAGGTACACAGTTTGCGCCTAATGCGTCATAGGCTAAGAAACCATTTTGGATGCACTCAATGATACTCCTGGGTAAAGGGGCTCAAGTGAAAGCTCAGTTTGCTTTGTTTGGAGATAGTGCTAATCTTGATGCAAGATAGGTGCACGAATTGCATCGAACGTACCATATGCTTCGAAATATATTTGGAAGCACCCAATAGAACTCCTAGATGACGTGTGTCATGTAGAATCTCACTTCGGACTCTTTGGAGATAGTGTTAGTTTCGGTGCAAGATAGGTACACGATTTGTGCCTAATGCACCATAGGCTAAGAAACTATTTTGGACGCACGCGATGGTACTCCTTGGTGAAGAGGCTCATGTGGAATCTTGGTTCTATCTGTTTGGAGATAGTTCTAATCTCTATGCAAGATAGGTGCACGGTTTGCATGGAACATACCATATGCTCAGAAATCAATTTGGACACACCCGATGGAACTCTAGATGCCCCCGATGGAACTAATAGATGAAGTGTATCATATGGAATCTCGCTTCAGTCTAGTTGGAGATAGTATTAGTTTCGGTGCAAGATAGGTGCTTGGTTTGTGCCCAGTGCACCATAGCCTCAGAAATCATTGTGGAAGTTCCCGATGGTACTCCTAGGTGAAGAGGCTCAAGTGAAAGCTCGGTTCGGTCTGTTTGGAGATAGTGCCAATCTTGATGAAAGATAGGTGTACGGTTTGCATGGAACGTACCATATTCTTAGAAATCAATTTGGACGCACTCGATAAAACTCTTAGATCATGTGTGTCATATGGAATCTTGCTTCAATCTGTTTGGAGACAGTGTTAGTTTTGGTGCAAGATTGGTGCATGGTTTGCGCATAATGCACCATAGGCTCAGAAACCATTATGGAAGCACCGGATAATACTCCTAGGTGAAGAAGCTCAAGTGGAAGGTCGGTTCGATCTGTTTGGAGATTGTGCTAATCTTGATGCAAGATAGGTGCACGTTTTGCATGGAACATATCATATGCTATGAAATCCATTTGGACACACCCCAATAGAACTCCTAGATGACATGTGTCATATGGAATCTCGCTTCGATCTGTTTGGAGACAGAGTTTGTTTTGGTGCAAGATAGGTACATAGTTTGCGCCTAATGCATCATAGGCTAAGAAACCATTTTGGATGAACCCGATGATACTCCTCAGAAAAGGGGCTCAAGTGGAAGCTCAGTTTGCTTTTCTTTGGAGATAGTGCTAATCTTGATGAAACATAGGTGCACGGATTGCATGGAACGTACCATGTGCCTCGAAATATATTTGGAAGCATCCAATAGAACTCCTAGATGTCGTGTGTCATATAGAATCTCAGTTCGGTCTCTTTGGAGATAGTGTTAGTTTCGGTGGAAGATAGGTACACGGTTTGTGCCTAAAGCACCATAGGCTTAGAAACTATTTTGGACGCACACGATGGCACTCCTTGGTGAAGAGGTTCTGTCTGTTTGGAGATAGTTCTAATCTTGATGCAAGATAAGTGCACGGTTTGCATGGAACATACCATATGCACAGAAATCAATTTGGACAAACCCGATGGAACTAATAGATGAAGTGTATCATATGGAATCTCGCTTCGGTCTAGTTGGAGATAGTAATAGTTTTGGTGCAAGATAGTTGCATGGTTTGTGCCCAGTGCACCATAGGCTCAGAAATCATTGTGGAAGTTCCCGATGGTACTCCTAGTTGAAGAGGCTCAAGTGAAAGCTCGGTTCGGTCTGTTTGGAGATAGTGCTAATCTTGATGAAAGATAGGTGTACGGTTTGCATGGAACGTACCATATTCTCAGAAATCAATTTGGACGCACCCGATAGAACTCCTAGATCATGTGTGTCATATGGAATCTTGCTTCATTCTGTTTGGAGACAGTGTTAGTTTAGGTGCAAGATTGGTGCATGGTTTGTGCATAATGCACCATAGGCTCAGAAACCATTATGGAAGCACCTGATGATAATCCTAGGTGAAGGGCTCAAGTGGATGGTCGGTTCGATCTGTTTGGAGATAGTGCTAATCTTGATGAAAGATAGGTGTACGGTTTGCATGAAACGTACCATATTCTCAGAAATCAATTTGGGCGCACCCGATAGAACTCTTAGATCATGTGTGTCATATGGAATCTCACTTCAATCTGTTTGGAGACAGTGTTAGTTTAGGTGCAAGATTGGTGCATGGTTTGCACATAATGCACCATAGGCACAAGAACCATTATGGAAGCACCCGATGATAATCCTAGGTGAAGAGGCTCAAGTGGAAGGTCGGTTCGATCTGTTTGGAGAAGTACTAATCTTGATGCAATATAGGTGCACGTTTTGCATGGAACATATCATATGCTAAGAAATCCATTTGGACGCACCCCAATAGAACTCCTAGATGACATGTGTCATATAGAATCTCGCTTTGGTCTGCTTGGAGACAGAGTTAGTTTTGGTGCAAGATAGGTACACAGTTTGCGCCTAATGCGTCATAGGCTAAGAAACCATTTTGGATGCACTCAATGATACTCCTGGGTAAAGGGGCTCAAGTGAAAGCTCAGTTTGCTTTGTTTGGAGATAGTGCTAATCTTGATGCAAGATAGGTGCACGAATTGCATCGAACGTACCATATGCTTCGAAATATATTTGGAAGCACCCAATAGAACTCCTAGATGATGTGTGTCATGTAGAATCTCACTTCGGACTCTTTGGAGATAGTGTTAGTTTCGGTGCAAGATAGGTACACGATTTGTGCCTAATGCACCATAGGCTAAGAAACTATTTTGGACGCACGCGATGGTACTCCTTGGTGAAGAGGCTCATGTGGAATCTTGGTTCTATCTGTTTGGAGATAGTTCTAATCTCTATGCAAGATAGGTGCACGGTTTGCATGGAACATACCATATGCTCAGAAATCAATTTGGACACACCCGATGGAACTCTAGATGCCCCCGATGGAACTAATAGATGAAGTGTATCATATGGAATCTCGCTTCAGTCTAGTTGGAGATAGTATTAGTTTCGGTGCAAGATAGGTGCTTGGTTTGTGCCCAGTGCACCATAGCCTCAGAAATCATTGTGGAAGTTCCCGATGGTACTCCTAGGTGAAGAGGCTCAAGTGAAAGCTCGGTTCGGTCTGTTTGGAGATAGTGCCAATCTTGATGAAAGATAGGTGTACGGTTTGCATGGAACGTACCATATTCTCAGAAATCAATTTGGACGCACTCGATAAAACTCCTAGATCATGTGTGTCATATGGAATCTTGCTTCAATCTGTTTGGAGACAGTGTTAGTTTTGGTGCAAGATTGGTGCATGGTTTGCGCATAATGCACCATAGGCTCAGAAACCATTATGGAAGCACCGGATAATACTCCTAGGTGAAGAAGCTCAAGTGGAAGGTCGGTTCGATCTGTTTGGAGATTGTGCTAATCTTGATGCAAGATAGGTACACGGTTTGCATGGAACATACCATATGCTATGAAATCCATTTGGACACACCCCAATAGAACTCCTAGATGACAAGTGTCATATGGAATCTCGCTTCGATCTGTTTGGAGACAGAGTTTGTTTTGGTGCAAGATAGGTACATAGTTTGCGACTAATGCATCATAGGCTAAGAAACCATTTTGGATGACCCGATGATACTCCTCAGAAAAGGGGCTCAAGTGAAGCTCAGTTTGCTTTTCTTTGGAGCGTACCAGGTGG
>NW_018396420.1:205921-235736 GCF_000003195.3 Sorghum bicolor | reverse complement strand
GCAACCCTATCTTAAACAGGGACTGGGGATACACCATAGGCTAAGATACTATTTTGGACGCACACGATGGTACTCCTTGGTGAAGAGGCTCAAGTGGAATCTTTGTTCTGTCTGTTTAGAGATAGTTCTAATCTTGTTGCAAGATAGGTGCACGGGTTGCATGGAACATACCATATGCTCATAAATCAATTTGGACAAAGCCGATGGAACTATAGATGCACCCAACGGAACTACTAGTGGAAGTTTGTCCTATGGAATCTCGCTTCGGTCCAGTTGGAGATAGTATTAGTTTCGGTGCAAGATAGTTGCATTGTTTGTGCCCAGTGCACCATAGGCTCAGAAATCGTTGTGGAAGTTCCCGATGATACTCCTAGGTGAAGAGGCTCAAGTGAAAGTTCGGTTCGGTCTATTTGGGGATAGTGCTAATCTTGATGAAAGATAGGTGTATGGTTTGCATGGAACGTACCATATTCTCAGAAATCAATTTGGACGCACCCGATAGAACTCCTAGATCATGTGTGTCATATGGAATCTCGCTTCAATCTGTTTGGAGACAGTCTTAGTTTAGGTGCATGATTGGTGCATGGTTTGCGCATAATGCACCAAGGCTCAGAAACCATTATGGAAGCACCCGATGATAATCCTAGGTGAAGAGGCTCAAGTGGAAGGTCGGTTCGATCTGTTTGGGGATAGTGCTAATCTTGATGCAAGATAGGTGCACGGTTTGCATGGAACATACCATATGCTAAGAAATACATTTGGATGCACTCCAATAGAACTCCTAGATGACATGTGTCATATGGAATCTCGCTTCGGTCTGTTGGAGACAGAGTTAGTTTTGGTGCAAAATAGGTACACAGTTTGCGCCTAATGCATCATAGGCTAAGAAACCATTTTGGATGCACCCGATGAAACTCCTGGGTATAGGGGCTCCAGTGGAAGCTCAGTTTGCTTTTGTTTGGAGACAGTGCTAATCTTGATGCAAGATAGGTGCACGAATTGCATGGAACATACCGTATGCTTCGAAATATATTTGGAAGCACCCAATAGAACTCCTAGATGACGTGTGTCATATAGAATCTCACTTCGGTTTCTTTGGAGATAGTGTTAGTTTCGGTGCAAGATAGGTACACGGTTTGTGCCTAATGCACCATAGGCTAAGAAACTATTTTGGACGCACACGATGGTACTCCTTGGTGAAGAGGCTCAAGTGGAATCTTTGTTCTGTCTGTTTAGAGATAGTTCTAATCTTGTTGCAAGATAGGTGCACGGTTTGCATGGAACATACCATATGCTCATAAATCAATTTGGACAAAGCCGATGGAACTGTAGATGCACCCAATGGAACTACTAGTGGAAGTTTATAATATGGAATCTCGCTTCGGTCCAGTTGGAGATAGTATTAGTTTCGGTGCAAGATAGTTGCATTGTTTGTGCCCAGTGCACCATAGGCTCAGAAATCGTTGTGGAAGTTCCCGATGATACTCCTAGGTGAAGAGGCTCAAGTGAAAGTTCGGTTCGGTCTATTTGGGGATAGTGCTAATCTTGATGAAAGATAGGTGTATGGTTTGCATGGAACGTACCATATTCTCACAAATCAATTTGGACGCACCAGAAAGAACTCCTAGATCATGTGTATCATATCGAATCTCGCTTCAATCTGTTTGGAGACAGTCTTAGTTTAGGTGCATGATTGGTGCATGGTTTGCGCATAATGCACCAAGGCTCAGAAACCATTATGGAAGCACCCGATGATAATCCTAGGTGAAGAGGCTCAAGTGGAAGGTCGGTTCGATCTGTTTGGGGATAGTGCTAATCTTGATGCAAGATAGGTGCACGGTTTGCATGGAACATACCATATGCTAAGAAATCCATTTGGATGCACCCCAATAGAACTCCTAGATGACATGTGTCATATGGAATCTCGCTTCGGTCTGTTTGGAGACAGAGTTAGTTTTGGTGCAAAATAGGTACACAGTTTGCGCCTAATGCATCATAGGCTAAGAAACCATTTTGGATGCACCCGATGAAACTCCTGGGTATAGGGGCTCCAGTGGAAGCTCAGTTTGCTTTTGTTTGGAGACAGTGCTAATCTTGATGCAAGATAGGTGCACGAATTGCATGGAACATACCGTATGCTTCGAAATATATTTGGAAGCACCCAATAGAACTCCTAGATGACGTGTGTCATATAGAATCTCACTTCGGTTTCTTTGGAGATAGTGTTAGTTTCGGTGCAAGATAGGTACACGGTTTGTGCCTAATGCACCATAGGCTAAGAAACTATTTTGGACGCTTGCGATGGTACTCCTTGGTGAAGAGGCTCATGTGGAATCTTGGTTCTGTATGTTTGGAGATAGTTCTAATCTTGATGCAAGATAGGTGTACGGTTTGCATGGAACATACCATTTGCTCAGAAATCAATTTGGACACACTCGATGGAACTCTAGATGCACCCGATGGAACTACTAGATGAAGTGTATCATATGGAATCTCGCTTCGGTCCAATTGGAGATAGTATTAGTTTCGGTGCAAGATAGTTGCATGGTTTGTGCCCAGTGCACCATAGGCTCAGAAATCGTTGTGGAAGTTGCCGATGGTACTCCTAGGTGAAGAGGCTCAAGTGAAAGCTCGGTTTGGTCTGTTTGGAGATAGTGCTAATCTTGATGAAAGATAGGTGTACGATTTGCAGGGAACATACCATATTCTCACAAATCAATTTGAACGCACCCGATAGAACTCCTAGATCATGTGTGTCATATGGAATCTTGAATCAATCTGTTTGGAGACAGTGTTAGTTTATGTGCAAGATTGGTGCATGGTTTGCGCATAATGCACCATAGGCTCAGAAACCATTATGGAAGCACCCGATAATACTCCTAGGTGAAGAGGATCAAATGAAAGGTCGGTTCGATCTGTTTGGAGATAGTGCTAATCTTGATGCAAGATAGGTGCACGGTTTGCATGGAACATACATATGCTAAGAAATCCATTTGGATGCATCACAATAGAACTCCTAGATGACGTGTCATATGGAATCTCGCTTTGGTCCGTTTGGAGACAGAGTTAGTTTTGGAGCAAGATAGGTACACAGTTTTCGCCTAATGCATCATAGGCTAAGAAACCATTTTGGATGCACCCAATGATCCTCCTGGGTAAAGGGGCTCAAGTGGAAGCTCAGTTTGCTTTGTTTGGACATAGTGCTAATTTTGATGCAAGATAGGTGCACGAATTGCATCGAACGTACCATACGCTTAGAAATATATTTGGAAGCACCCAATAGAACTCCTAGATGACATGTGTCATATAGAATCTCACTTCGGTCTCTTTGGAGATAGTGTTAGTTTCGGTGCAAGATAGGTACACGGTATGTGCCTAATGCACCATAGGCTAAGAAACTATTTTGGACGCACGCGATGGTACTCCTTGGTGAAGAGGCTCATGTGGAATCTTGGTTCTGTCTATTTGGAGATAGTTCTAATCTTGATGCAAGATAGGTGCACGGTTTGCATGGCACATACCATATGCTCAGAAATCAATTTGGACACACCCGATGGAACTATAGATGCACCCGATGGAACTACTAGATGAAGTGTATCATATGGAATCTCGCTTCGGTCCAGTTGGAGATAGTATTAGTTTCGGTGCAAGATAGTTGCATGGTTTGTGCCCAGTGCACCATAGGCTCAGAAATCGTTGTGGAAGTTGCCGATGGTACTCCTAGGTGAAGAGGCTCAAGTGAAAGCTTGGTTTGGTCTGTTTGGAGATAGTGCTAATCTTGATGAAAGATAGGTGTACGATTTGCAGGGAACATACCATATTCTCATAAATCAATTTGGACGCACCCGATAGAACTCCTAGATCATGTGTGTCATATGGAATCTCGCTTCAATCTGTTTAGAGACAGTGTTAGTTTAGGTGCAAGATTGGTGCATGGTTTGCGCATAATGCACCATAGGCTCAGAAACCATTATGGAAGCATCCGATGATAATCCTAGGTGAAGAGGCTCAAGTGGAAGGTCGGTTCGATCTGTTTGGAGATAGTGCTATTCTTGATGCAAGATAGGTGCATGGTTTGCATGGAATATACCATATGCTATGAAATCCATTTAGACGCAACCCAATAGAACTCCTAGATGACGTGTCATATAG
Organism: Sorghum bicolor; assembly: GCF_000003195.3. Lineage (NCBI taxonomy): Eukaryota > Viridiplantae > Streptophyta > Magnoliopsida > Poales > Poaceae > Sorghum > Sorghum bicolor. The sequence continues at coordinate 231,584 of NW_018396420.1, read as the reverse complement.
AATCTCGCTTTGGTCTGTTTGGAGACAGAGTTAGTTTTGGTGCAAGATAGGTACACAGTTTGCGCCTTATGCATCATAGGCTAAGAAACCATTTTGGATGCTCCCGATGATACTCCTAGGTAAAGGGGCTCAAGTGGAAGCTCAGTTTGCTTTGTTTGGACATAGTGCTAATCTTGATGCAAGATAGGTGCACGAATTACGTCGAACGTACCATAGGCTTAGAAATATATTTGGAAGCACCCAATAGAACTCCTAGATGACGTATGTCATATAGAATATCACTTCAGTCTCTTTGGAGATAGTGTTAGTTTCGGTGCAAGATAGGTACATGGTTTGTGCCTAATGCACCATAGGCTAAGAAACTATTTGGACGCACGTGATGGTACTCCTTGGCGAAGAGGCTCATGTGGAATCTTGGTTCTGTCTGTTTGGAGACAGTTCTAATCTTGATGCAAGATAGGTGTACGGTTTGCATGGAACATACCATTTGCTCAGAAATCAATTTGGACACACTCGATGGAACTCTAGATGCTCCCGATGGAACTACTAGATGAAGTGTATCATATGGAATCTCGCTTCGGTCCAGTTGGAGATAGTATTAGTTTCGGTGCAAGATAGTTGCATGGTTTGTGCCCAGTGCACCATAGGCTCAAAAATCATTGTGGAAGTTCCTGATGGTACTCCTAGGTGAAGAGGCTCAAGTGAAAGCTCGATTCGGTCTGTTTGGAGATAGTGCTAATCTTGATGAAAGATAGGTGTACGGTTTGCATGGAATGTACCATATTCTCATAAATCAATTTGAACGCACCCGATAGAACTCGTAGAACATGTGTGTCATATGGAATCTTGAATCAATCTGTTTGGAGACAGTGTTAGTTTAGGTGCAAGATTGGTGCTTGGTTTGCGCATAATGCACCATAGGCTTGGAAACCATTATGGAAGCACCCGATAATACTCCTAGGTGAAGAGGCTCAAGTGAAAGGTCGGTTCGATCTGTTTGGAGATAGTGCTAATCTTGATGCAAGATAGGTGCACGGTTTGCATGGAACATACATATGCTAAGAAATCCATTTGGATGGATCCCAATAGAACTCCTAGATGACATGTGTCATATGGAATCTCGTTTTGGTCCGTTTGGAGACAGAGTTAGTTTTGGAGCAAGATAGGTACACAGTTTGCGCCTAATGCATCATAGGCTAAGAAACCATTTTGGATGCACCCAATGATCCTCCTGGGTAAAGGGGCTCAAGTGGATGCTCAGTTTGGTTTGTTTGGACATAGTGCTAATTTTGATGCAAGATAGGTGCACGAATTGCATCGAACGTACCATACGCTTAGAAATATATTTGGAAGCACCCAATAGAACTCCTAGATGACATGTGTCATATAGAATCTCACTTCGGTCTCTTTGGAGATAGTGTTAGTTTCGGTGCAAGATAGGTACACGGTATGTGCCTAATGCACCATAGGCTAAGAAACTATTTTGGACGCACGCGATGGTACTCCTTGGTGAAGAGGCTCATGTGGAATCTTGGTTCTGTCTGTTTGGAGATAGTTCTAATCTTGATGCAAGATAGGTGCACGGTTTGTATGGCACATACCATATGCTCAGAAATCAATTTGGACACACCCGATGGAACTATAGATGCACCCGATGGAACTACTAGATGAAGTGTATCATATGGAATCTCGCTTCAGTCCAGTTGGAGATAGTATTAGTTTCGGTGCAAGATAGTTGCATGGTTTGTGCCCAGTGCACCATAGGCTCAGAAATCGTTGTGGAAGTTGCCGATGGTACTCCTAGGTGAAGAGGCTCAAGTGAAAGCTTGGTTTGGTCTGTTTGGAGATAGTGCTAATCTTGATGAAAGATAGGTGTACGATTTGCAGGGAACATACCATATTCTCATAAATCAATTTGGACGCACCCGATAGAACTCCTAGATCATGTGTGTCATATGGAATCTCGCTTCAATCTGTTTAGAGACAGTGTTAGTTTAGGTGCAAGATTGGTGCATGGTTTGCGCATAATGCACCATAGGCTCAGAAACCATTATGGAAGCACCCGATGATAATCCTAGGTGAAGAGGCTCAAGTGGAAGGTCGGTTCGATCTGTTTGGAGATAGTGCTATTCTTGATGCAAGATAGGTGCATGGTTTGCATGGAACATACCATATGCTATGAAATCCATTTAGACGCAACCCAATAGAACTCCTAGATGACGTGTCACATAGAATCTCGCTTTGGTCTGTTTTGAGACAGAGTTAGTTTTGGTGCAAGATAGGTACACAGTTTGCGCCTTATGAATCATAGGCTAAGAAACCATTTTGGATGCTCCCGATGATACTCCTAGGTAAAGGGGCTCAAGTGGAAGCTCAGTTTGCTTTGTTTGGACATAGTGCTAATCTTGATGCAAGATAGGTGCACGAATTACGTCGAACGTACCACATGCTTAGAAATATATTTGGAAGCACCCAATAGAACTCCTAGATGACGTATGTCATATAGAATATCACTTCAGTCTCTTTGGAGATAGTGTTAGTTTCGGTGCAAGATAGGTACACGGTATGTGCCTAATGCACCATAGGCTAAGAAACTATTTGGACGCACGTGATGGTACTCCTTGGTGAAGAGGCTCATGTGGAATCTTGGTTCTGTCTGTTTGGAGACAGTTCTAATCTTGATGCAAGATAGGTGTACGGTTTGCATGGAACATACCATTTGCTCCGAAATCAATTTGGACACACTCGATGGAACTCTAGATGCTCCCGATGGAACTACTAGATGAAGTGTATCATATGGAATCTCGCTTCGGTCCAGTTGGAGATAGTATTAGTTTCGGTGCAAGATAGTTGCATGGTTTGTGCCCAGTGCACCATAGGCTCAGAAATCATTGTGGAAGTTCCTGATGGTACTCCTAGGTGAAGAGGCTCAAGTGAAAGCTCGATTCGGTCTGTTTGGAGATAGTGCTAATCTTGATGAAAGATAGGTGTACGGTTTGCATGGAATGTACCATATTCTCATAAATCAATTTGAACGCACCCGATAGAACTCCTAGATCATGTGTGTCATATGGAATCTTGAATCAATCTGTTTGGAGACAGTGTTAGTTTAGGTGCAAGATTGGTGCATGGTTTGCGCATAATGCACCATAGGCTTGGAAACCATTATGGAAGCACCCGATAATACTCCTAGGTGAAGAGGCTCAAGTGAAAGGTCGGTTCGATCTGTTTGGAGATAGTGCTAATCTTGATGCAAGATAGGTGCACGGTTTGCATGGAACATACATATGCTAAGAAATCCATTTGGATGGATCCCAATAGAACTCCTAGATGACATGTGTCATATGGAATCTCGCTTTGGTCCGTTTGGAGACAGAGTTAGTTTTGGAGCAAGATAGGTACACAGTTTGCACCTAATGCATCATAGGCTAAGAAACCATTTTGGATGCACCCAATGATCCTCCTGGGTAAAGGGGCTCAAGTGGAAGCTCAGTTTGCTTTGTTTGGACATAGTGCTAATTTTGATGCAAGATAGGTGCACGAATTGCATCGAACGTACCATACGCTTAGAAATATATTTGGAAGCACCCAATAGAACTCCTAGATGACATGTGTCATATAGAATCTCACTTCGGTCTCTTTGGAGATAGTGTTAGTTTCGGTGCAAGATAGGTACACGGTATGTGCCTAATGCACCATAGGCTAAGAAACTATTTTGGACGCACGCGATGGTACTCCTTGGTGAAGAGGCTCAAGTGGAAGGTCGGCTCGATCTGTTTGGAGATAGTGCTATTCTTGATGCAAGATAGGTGCACGGTTTGCATGGAACATACCATATGCAAAGAAATCTATTTGGACGCAACCTAATAGAACTCCTAGATGACATGTGTCATATGGAATCTCGCTTTGGTCTGTTTTGAGACAGAGTTAGTTTTGGTGCAAGATAGGTACACAGTTTGCGCCTTATGCATCATAGGCTAAGAAACCATTTTGGATGCTCCCGATGATACTCCTAGGTAAAGGGGCTCAAGTGGAAGCTCAGTTTGCTTTGTTTGGACATAGTGCTAATCTTGATGCAAGATAGGTGCTCGAATTACGTCGAACGTACCATATGCTTAGAAATATATTTGGAAGCACCCAATAAAACTCCTAGATGACGTATGTCATATAGAATATCACTTCAGTCTCTTTGGAGATAGTGTTAGTTTCGGTGCAAGATAGGTACATGGTTTGTGCCTAATGCACCATAGGCTAAGAAACTATTTGGACGCACGTGATGGTACTCCTTGGTGAAGAGGCTCATGTGGAATCTTGGTTCTGTCTGTTTGAAGATAGATCTAACCTTGATGCAAGATAGGTTGCATGGAACATACCATATGCTCAAAAATCAATTTGGACACACCCGATGTAACTGTAGATGCACCCGATGGAACTAACTAGATGAAGTGTATCATATGGAATCTCGCTTCGGTCCAGTTGGAGATAGTATTAGTTTCGGTGCAAGATAGTTGCATGGTTTGTGCCCAATGCACCATAGGCGCAGAAATAGTTGTGGAAGTTCTCAATGGTACTCCGAGGTATAGAGGCTCAAGTGAAAGCTCGGTTCGGTCTATTTGGAGATAGTGGTAATCTTGATGAGAGATAGGTGTACGGTTTGCATGGAACGTACCATATTCTCAGAAATCAATTTGGACGCACCCAATAGAACTGCTAAATCATGTATGTCATATGGAATCTCTATTTGGAGACTGTTAGTTTAGGTGCAAGATTGGTGCATGGTTGGCGCATAATGCACCATTGGCTCAGAAACCATTATGGAAGCACCCGATGATAATCCTAGGTGAAGAGGCTCATGTGGAAGGTGGGTTCGATCTGTTTGGAGATAGTGCTAATCTTGATGCAAGATAGGTGCACGGTTTGCATGGAACATACCATATGCAAAGAAATCTATTTGGACGCACCCTAATCGAACTCCTAGATGACATGTGTCATATGGAATCTCGCTTTGGTCTGTTTGGAGACAGAGTTAGTTTTGTTGCAAGATAGGTACACAGTTTCCGCCTAATGCATCATAGGCTAAGAAACCATTTTGGATGCACCTGATGATACTCCTGGCTAAAGGGGCTCAAGTGGAAGCTCAGTTTGCTTTTGTTTGGAGATAGTGCTAATCTTGATGCGAGATAGGTGCACGAATTGCATGGAACGTACCATATGCTTCAAAATGTATTTGGAAGCACCCAATAGAACTCCTAGATGACGTGTATCATATAGAATCTCACTTCGGTCTCTTTGGACAAAGTGTTAGTTTCGGTGCAAGATAGGTACACGGTTTGTGCCTAATGCACCAAAGGCTAAGAAACTATTTTGGACGCACACGATGGTACTCTTGGTGAAGAGGCTCAAGTGGAATCTTGGTTCTGTCTGTTTGGAGATAGTTCCAATCTTGATGCAAGATAGGTGCACGGTTTGCATGGAACATACCATATGCTCAGAAATCAATTTGGAAAAACCCGATGGAACTATTGATGCACCCGTTGGAACTACTAGATGAAGTGTATCATATGGAATCTCGCTTCGGTCCAGTTGGAGATAGTATTAGTTTCGGTGCAAGATATGGTTTCTGCCCAGTGCACCATAGGCTCAGAAATCGTTGTGGAAGTTCCTGATGGTACTCCTAGGTGAAGAGGCTCAAGTGAAAGCTCGGTTTGGTCTGTTTGGAGATAGTGCTAATCTTGATGAAAGATAGGTGTACGGTTTGCATGGAACGTAGCATATTCTCAGAAATCAATTTGGACGCACCCGATAGAACTCCTAGATCACGTGTGTCATATGGAATCTCGCTTCAATCTGTTTGGAGATAGTGTTAGTTTAGGTGCAAGATTGGTGCATGGTTTGCGCATAATGCACCATAGGCTCCGAAACCATTATGGAAGCACCCGATGATAATCCTAGGTGAAGAGGCTCAAGTGGAAGGTGGGATCGATCTGTTTGGAGATAGTGCTAATCTTGATGCAAGATAGGTGCACAGTTTGCATGGAACATAGCATATGCTAAGAAATCCATTTGGACGCACCCCAATAGAACTCCTGATGACATGTGTCATATGGAATCTCGCTTTGGTCTGTTTGGAGACAGATTTAGTTTTGGTGCAAGATAGGTACACAGTTTGTGTCTAATGCATCATAGGCTAAGAAACCATTTTGGATGCACCCGATGATACTCCTGGGTAAAGGGGCTCAAGTGGAAGCTCAGTTTGCTTTGTTTGGACATAGTGCTAATCTTGATGCAAGATAGGTGCACGAATTGCATCGAATGTACCATATGCTTAGAAATATATTTGGAAGCACCAAATAGAACTCCTAGATGACATGTGTCATATAGAATCTCACTTCGGTCTCTTTGGAGATAGTGTTAGTTTCGGTGCAAGATAGGTACACGGTTTGTGCCTAATGCACCATAGGCTAAGAAACTATTTTGGACGCACGCGATGGTACTCCTTGGTGAAGAGGCTCATGTGGAATCTTGGTTCTGTCTGTTTGGAGATTGTCGACGAAAGCTGGTCGGCAGTCTACCTTGGGGTATACCCACGGTAGTAGTTTATCGGTAGACGGTGCGCAAACTACGAACTCGATGGTGACGCAAGACACGGACAAGCTTTTTATCCAGGTTCGGCCGCCGAGTTGGCGTAATACCTACGTCCTGCGTCTGGTTGTATTGATTTGTGTTGAGAGAATATGATGTATCCTAGGGGGGTCCCTTGCCCCTCCTTATATAGTCTGGAGGGCAGAGTTACAGATCTGGAAACTAATCCTAGTCGGTTACAATTGCCATGGATAATTCGATATCAATTCCTATTCTAACCGACTAGAATCCTGCTTAATCTCCACATCTTGTTTCCTTGCGCGAAACTCCAGGTTGTCGGATCAAGCCTTGAACTCGTCTCGTAATGGGCCAAGCCTCCTGGCGGAAGTCTAGCCGTAAGGGTATAGGGGTTTATACCCCCACAGCTAGTCCCCGAGCACCATGTATTGTGATGTAACACGCCGTCTTGAGCTTCTTCGATCAGTGAGACTTGACGTCTTCAATAAGTGGGAAAGTCGCCCAAACAGTTGCAACAGTATTTTGACCAACTCAAAAAACAGTTGATCAACATTGACATCGAAGAAGCAGGTTGTTTGAAGAATGCATGGTGCTCTAAATTGAAAAAGATTTCTTTCCTGGTGAAGTGTGCCCACTTTACTTTTTTGAAAGGTATAAACATCAAAAAAGCAAGCATATTCACCGCAAGGTGAAGTGTGCCCACTTAGTCCCCGAGCCTGGTAGTAGGTGACGTAGGCACGTGGTGCCAGGGTCAAAATAAAAGTCCTCAAAGAAATTCTAAAACTGAGATGCATCGCCAGATGCATCGTACCGATGTAGTCCCCGAGCTTGCTGGAAGGCGAAGTATGAGCCTTGTAGCAAGGTCTAAAAAATTGAATTTACCAGTCCATCTGCAATTGAATAGACCAATCGACCAGTCCCAAGCACCAAGTGCGTTCCTTAGAATTCTGTGTTGCTGTACTGTACGACCAGTCCCCGAGCATCGAGTGCTCGGTGGTCGGTGCAGGCTTTAAAGCTTCGAGCTGATAGACTGGACGACCAGTCCCCGAGCGTCGAGTACTCGGTGGTCGGTGCAGTCCTTGAAGCTTCGAGCTGATAGACTGGACGACCAGTCCCCGAGCATCGAGTACTCGGTGGTCGGTGCAGTCCTTGAAGTTCCGAGCTGATAAACTGGGCGACCAGTCCTCGAGCGTCGAGTGCTCGGTGGTCGGTGTAGTGCTGGTAGTTCCGAGCTAATAGACTGGGCGACCAGTCCCCGAGCGTCGAGTGCTCGGTGGTCGGTGCAGTCCTTGGATTGTTGACTCTCTGGCATATGTGTCTTCTTGTTTTTGAAAAGATCTTTCCAGTTAAAGTTGACGTGACGAGACCTCCTGACGGGGTGTCAGATGGATGCATGAAAAATTGCGCCTGGCAACTGTGCAGCCGCCCTTTGCATGGTTTGAGAAAAGGAAACCATCAATTGGTACGAAAACTCCGCCGCATTAATTGTCTATAATCATTGTAAACCGAAACGCCGCATCCGCCGCATGGCCCGCCCACTTCCCGAGAATACGGGAAGTGGGAGAGGTGGAGTTGCGGGTTATAAGAGCCTGACAGTTCCGCCTGTACTGCTTACCCTGCCATTGCCTTCAAGCCTTCCGCTCTCGCCTCCTTCAACCACCTGCATCTTCCTAACTCAGGCCCACTTTCGCACCTCCAATGGCGAAGAGCGACTCCAAGAAGAGGGCCGAACTGATGGCCAAGGAGTGGAAAAAGTCCCGCAGCACCACGAAATCTCTTGGTGACCTCGTCGATATGGGGCTTCTGCACAGCCCGGAGCTCGGCGGCTGGAGGGCACCGGAGGGGGAGAGCTACCCCGACCCCCACGCCGGTGAGATCGTCGTATTTGAAGATTTCATTAAGAGGGGCTTTGGTGTTCCTATTCATCCTTTTCTTCAAGGTCTTCTTTTGTATTATGAGATCGGGATTTGCAATCTGCACCCGAACTCAATTCTCCTCATTTCCACTTTTATCCACCTGTGCGAGGCCTATGTTGGCATAGAGCCGCACTTCGATCTTTTTCGGTATCTTTTCTTCTTGAGGAAGAAGGGAGCAGTTGGAGGCTCCAAGGTTGCAGGTGGAGTATACCTCAACCTTCGTGATGGGATGAAGAATCGCTACCTGCACTGTCCATGGAACACTTCCTTGACCGAATGGTACAGGAAGTGGTTCTACATCAGGGAGGAACCGGGCAGCTCCACGTTCTGCGACGTGGGATACATTCCTGAGAAGAGGATGAGCTAGACCGACCGCCCGGAGTTCGACGGTCCAGTGGCGGATCTCATGAAGCTGATCGACTGGTCGCGCCTGGACGGGCTTGGCGTGGTCGGCAACTTCATTTGTCGTCGGGTGATGCCCTGCCAGAAGAGGGTGCACTCGGCGTACGAGTATGCCGGAAGCGTGGACCCGACCAGGATGCGGCCGGAGATCTTGGAGAAAGCGGAGGTACAACAGCTGTTGAACGAGCTGTTTAACTTCGCGGACGGAGGCTTCATCCGTGGTAGTGATCGGGTGCAAGCCTTCAAGTTAGGACGACCAGAACCAAAGGTATGTAGCAGATTATTTTGTTTTAGCATTCGTATATTGTCTGCAGCTGACTCATCTCTGTTGCTTTTTGCAGATCGGCGATGTCAACCGGTGCACAGTGTATGTATCACTGGCACCGGGGATGGAAAATCCTGCGGGAGAAGACCCGCCAGAGGAGGACGCTGCTCGGTGTACTCATTACACCAGCAGTGAGGAGGACCAAGCCCGCCCCGTCCCGACCTCAGAGGAGAGAGTAGCGGGGAAGAGGCCATTGCCGGCAGATCCCTTGCAGACACCGGAGCTGCCGGCAGATCTACCGGCGGAGAGCAGCCAAGCACCGAAGCGTCGTCGGCTCGTGCGGATCGTTGACGACGATGACGACGACGTCGAGGAGGCTGCGCCGTCGTTGGTCCGATGGCCTCGGAGCCGCCCAGATAATACGCCGGCCGCTACTGATCGAGTGGCCTGCGACCCCCCTGCACCGCAAGTTGTCGAGATGGGGGCGCAGGTGCCAACCGGCCGGGCGAGGAGGAGGTTCACCGCGACCCACCGCCGATCAGACCTGTAAGTGTTCGGCTTACGTATTTTGGACTCCTCTTTGTTTTTTTTTTGAAATTACACTTTTGTTCCTGTAGTGCGGCGTCGGATGTCGACCCCGGCCAGGCTGCCAGCCAGGGGACGGGCGAGCCTGTCCGCGCTGCTGAAGATACAGCCCCCCAGACCACAGAGCAGCCTACAGTTGCAGTCGCGCCTGGGAGCACCGAGGGGCTCCCGACCGCGGCACCGACTACGACAGGCAGCCCGACCAGGGCTGAAGAGGCTCCCCCAGCTGGCTCCACAGAAGAGGAGGGAAGATCCCCGACCGCTCCTCCTGCCGGGGGGAGTGAAGTCCCCACGCCACCCCGAGCGGGAACCTCTTCGGCTGCAGGCTCCCCAGGTCTGGTCCGAGGGCCAGTAATACCTGGGACCACCACCGGGGGTGGCGCAGCGCAGGAGGAGGAAACCCGGGCGGCCTCCGATGACGAGGTGGAAGAGATTGAGGGTCGTCCCCGTGATGGCCGCCAACACGTTTATGTGTGGCGCCAACGCGGGGATCACTTTATCGGGCATGAGGAGCTCGCCGAGACCGAGGAGGCCGCCAGGGTGGAGCGCGCGGCCAAGCGCCTCATCGACGAAGTCAAGGTAAGAGGCTTTTTGTACTGCTGCACATTGTATGCCTTGTCTTGCATGGTCGTTATATGCCCGCTTTGTAGGGCGCAATGAAAACGGCAAAGTACCGGAAACGGTGCTTTGACCAGATAGAAGGCGTCGTGGCCGAGAACAAGGCCCTTGCCGCAGAGGTAGACCGGCTGCGGTCGGAAGTCAGGGAGAAGGTGGCCGAGATGAGTGCCCAAGAGGAGCGTCGTCTCGACCTCACTCGTCGCTTGGCCGACCAGTACCGGCGGCGAGAAGGTTAGTCACACGCTCCGAGCAACTTTGCGTACTTGTGTAGTTTGCTTTACTGACCAGTTTATGATTCATGCAGACTTGGAGGAGGAGGTGGCGCGCCTCCTACAAGAGAAGGAGCAGCTCAGCCAACAGCTCGCCGGTGCGCTGGAGTCCGGACGGCGAGCAGGAGAGGAATTGGGTCGAAAGGACTAGGAATTATCTGGTAATGGGTGCCGCCTTGCTAGCTGCTGCTTGTCGCCCTTTTGTTTGTTTGATATGCCAAAAATAACGCTTTGTTTCGTTTGCAGTGCTCAAGGTGAACGCCAAGAAGCACCTGGATGATCTGATCAAGGACCGGGACTCCTGGAAGGTCAACTGTTGCAGGATCTGGAAAGGAGTGTCCCCGGTCCTAGACCTGATCAGTCCCGAGCTCCCGGAGAGCCAGCCCCGCGCGCCGCATTTGACCCCGGTCGAGAAGGCGCAACGGGCGTGGGACTGGCTCCAGCAGTTCGTGAAGGACGCCGGGGAGTTTGCCGGCGCGCACGTCCTCAGCATGGTGCGCGCCCACTACCCCCTGGTCGACTTGAGCAGGCTGGAGAAGGGGTACCCGAAGGAAGTCGGTCCACAGGAAGCGGACGAGCTTCGGGGTAGTCTGCTGGACTTGTCGTCGACAGTGATCGGCGACATCAATCTGTGCGGAACGGCCACTCCCCCCGACCAGCCGAGTTCAGATAGGTCGGCCAGGGAGTTGTCGGGCGCGTCCGTTGTGGGAGATGGGCGGTCGACGCCTGCGGTCTCGACCAGCCAGGCGCCGGTGGCCCCGACCCCTTCGTCCGGGCAGCAGGGCCAGGCGGGTGATCAGCCCGAGCAGCTAGGCCAATAGAGTAGTCTGTAGAAATAGACTAGTGTCTGCCCGTCAGGGTATTTATTGTAAACTTTGTATGTAAAGTTTGTAATAAAGTTTGCTTTTTTGTCATGACTGTTGTTTTGAGCGCTGTAAGATTATCTGAGTGACGTGTCACCGTATTCATCTTGGTAGTCGTTAAGAGCATCCATTGCAGGAGTTTTGCCGAGTGCTGTGACAAGATATAGGCAAAAAAAATAGAGAATTTCATTATCAACAATTATGAGACACTTACAAGGGAAAGTTATTAAAACTTTATGGATAGAAACGTCGCAGTTCGTCTATGTGCCAAGAGTTAGGCACTCGTGTTCCGTCTGGGTATGCCAATCTGTAGGACGTAGGTCGTGTGACCTCGGTCACCACGAAGGGCCCTTCCCAGGGAGTGGATAGCTTGTGCATTCCCTCCTGGCTTGTTTTCCATCGAAGTACCAGATCGCTGACCACGAAGGAACGGTCCTTGACGTTCCTGTTGTGGTATCGCCTGACTGCCGCGAGATACTTAGCTGTTCGGAGACACGAATCTAAACGCTTTTCCTCCATGCAATTGATTTCGAGTTCTCTGGCGTTGTCAGCGGTCGCCTGGTCGAAGTGTTCGATTCTGGGAGATCCGAAGTGTATGTCAGACGGCAGGACCGCCTCTGCGCCGTATACCATGAAGTAGGGAGACACCCCTGTGTTTCGACTGGTCTGAGTTCGGAGGCCCCAGACCACTGCCGGCAATTCTTTCATCCATCGACCGGGTGCTCTGTCGTTTTCGGTGTACAACCTTTTCTTTAGGGCGTCAACGATCATTCCGTTAGCACGTTCCACTTGACCGTTGGCACGTGGATGTGCCACTGACACGTATTTTATGACTATGCCTCTGTCATCGCAGAAGTCCCAAAAAGTGGTGCCAGTAAACTGAGTGCCCCGGTCGGTGATTATGCTGTTCGGGATGCCGAATCTGTGTATGATTTGATTGAGGAACTCCACAGCTTTCTCGGAGGTTGCCTTGACCAGAGGCATGTATTCAATCCACTTGGAGAACTTGTCGATTAACACGAAAACAAACTTGAAATTGCCCGGGGCTGGTTTAAATGGCCCGATCATGTCAAGCCCCCAGCAAGCAAAGGGCCAAGACGACGGGATGGTTTGAATTTCGTGGGCAGGTACGTGGGTCCTCTTAGCGAAAAACTGGCATCCTTCACAATGTCGAACCAGTTTTTCTGCGTCGCCGACCGCGGTTGGCCAATAAAAACCTGCTCGGAAAGCCTTTCCGACCAGCGTTCTGGATGCGGCGTGATTGCCGCAGGATCCAGCATGTATGTCCTCTAAGAGCTTGATACCATCATCTTGGGGTATGCACTTGAGCAGTACTTCGGAGCTTGCGTTTTTCCGCATGAGTTTGCCGTCGACCAGGATGTAGTTCTTTGATCGTCGAATGAGGCGCTCGTTCTCTGTTTTGTCCTGAAGGCCTGTCCCGTCCGATATGTATTTGATGAACGGGGTACGCCAGTCATGCCCACCGGTTGTCGGAGTGGCGTCGTCTATGAGCATTGCCTCGGTGGGCTGCTTGTCGACCAGGGAGGAGCCTACGCTCGGCTCGTGGATGTCCTGGACGAAAATACCCCGCAGGATCTGGGCCCGAGATGAGCCTAACTTCGACAACGCATCTGCTGCTTGGTTCTTATCCCGGACCACGTGGATGTACTCTATGCCGTAGAAGTTGGTTTCCCATTTGCGAATTTCTTTGCAGTAGAGATCCATCTTCTCGTGGGTTGCGTCCCACTCCTTGTTGAGCTGGTTGATGACCAAAGCAGAGTCGCCATAAACATAGAGGCGCTTGACTCCCAGCTCGACGGCTAGTCTTATGCCATGCAAGCATGCTTCGTATTCGGCGACGTTGTTTGACGCCGGAAAAAGGATCCGAAGGACGTAACGCAATTTGTCCTTGTTGGGTGATACGAACAGTATCCCAGCGCCGGCACCGTTGATGTTCAAGGACCCGTCAAAAAACATTGACCAGTGGTCTGAGACATCGGGAACGGAAGGCTCGTTGAGATCCGTCCATTCAGCAATGAAATCGACCAGGGCCTGAGACTTGACAGTGGTGCGACTCTGGAGCTCCAGGGAAAATGGACATAATTCCATTGCCCATTTCACGATTCTGCCATTGGCGTCTTTATTGCGCAGGATGTCCCCGAGAGGGAAACTGGTTGTCACCAGGACTCGATGGCCGTCGAAGTAGTGCTTCAGCTTTCTTGACGTTATTAGAATGGCGTATATGAGCTTCTGTATTTGTGGATACCTGGCCTTGGACTCGTTTAAGACTTCACTTATGAAGTAAACTGGTCTCTGGACCTTGTAGGCGTGACCTGGTTCACCTCGCTCGACCACTATTGCCGTGGAGACAACCCTGTCGGTTGCAGCAATGTAAAAGAGTAGGTCTTCATTGGGCTGAGGCGCTGTAAGGACAGGTGGTGAAGTGAGGAAGGTCTTAAGCTGGTTGAATGCGGTGTCGGCTTCTTCTGTCCAAGAAAATTTTTCCGACGCTTTTAACAGTTTAAAGAAAGGGAGGCCTTTTTCTCCTAGCCTTGAGATGAAGCGACTGAGGGCGGCCATACATCCTGTTAGCTTTTGGATATCCTTTACGTTCTTCGGTGGTCGCATGTCGAGTACCGCCTTTACTTTTGAAGGGTTTGGTCGTATGTCGTCGCGACTGACAACGTTGCCGAGCAGTACACCGGAAGGAACGCCGAAAATGCATTTCTTGGGGTTGAGCTTCCACTTGTACCTATTAAGTGCCTTGAAGGTTCGGTCTAAGTTGTCGATTAGGGTGCTCGCGTCCCTTGTTTCTACGACCACGTCGTCCACATAGGCCTCGACGAGGTCATCACGAATCTCGTCGTGGAGGCATTACTGGATGGCCCTTTGATAAGTGGCTCCGGCGTTTTTGAGTCCGAAAGACATGGTCGTGTAGCAGTATGCGCCGAAGGGTGTGATAAAGGATGTTTTGATCTGATCTTCTTCCTTTAGCGAGATCTGGTGATAACCAGAGTAGCAGTCTAGAAAGGAGAGGAGTTCGCATCCGGCCGTTGAGTCGACCAACTCGTCGATGCGAGGGAGACCAAAAGGATCTTTAGGACAGTGTTTGTTGAGATCAGTGTAATCAACGCACATTCTCCATTCATTATTCTTTTTGCGTACAAGAACCGGATTGGCGAGCCAATCGGGGTGATACACTTCTTTTATGAATCCGGCTGCTAGAAGCCGTGTTATTTCTGTCCTAATAGCCTCCTTTTTGTCACGAGCGAACCGTCGCAGTTTTTGCTTGATTGGTCTTGCGGTCTTCGAGACATTTAAGGAGTGCTCGATCAGGTTTCGTGGGACACCGGGCATGTCTGCGGGTTTCCATGCGAAAACGCTCACGTTGTCCCTTAGAAACCTGATGAGCGCGTCTTCCTATTTTGGATCCAGGTTGGCCCCGATGAGGGCTGTCTTCTCGGGGTTGCCTTCGACCAGCTGCACTTCTTTGTACTCCTTGGATTTTGAGTTCTTCCTGGCTGTCGCCTGTTCGGGTAATCGGAGCTGGTCGGGAGGCAGCTGTGCGGCTTGGTTTGCTGTTTCCGCCATGCGGATTGAGTGGTCAATTGCCTCGGTGATCTTAAAGCTTTCTTCTTCGCAGGTGTACGCAGTGTAGACGTTGCCTCTGACGGTTAGGACACCCTTCTCCGTGGGCATCTTAAGGACTAGGTATGAGTAGTGCGGGACTGCCATGAACTTTGTCAGCGATGGGCGGCCCAGTATGGCGTGATAGGTCCCTTCGAAATCCGCGACTACGAAGTTGATGAACTCCGTCCGGAAGTGGTCGGGTGTGCCGAATTGGACAGGCAATGTTATCTGTCCGAGAGGCACGGAACTTTGACCTGGCAAAACCCCCCAGAATTGGGCGTCGTAAGGTTTTAGTTGTGCCGAGGATATCTTGAGGGCGGGCAGGCTGTTGCGGAAGAGGATGTCGATGGAGCTTCCCCCGTCCACGAGCACGCGCTCGAATCTGATGCTGTTGATGCAGGGGTCAAGAATCAGGGGGAAACGACCCGGCTCTCGGATAGCGGCCCACTGGTCCTTCCTGCTGAACGAGATCTCCCTGTGGGACCACGTGGGAAATTTCGGGTCTGCGATCAGCCCGTCCGTGCTGTCTATGTTGAGGCAGGCTCTCTTTAACAGCTTTCTTTCTCGCTTGGACTCAGTGGAGACCTTGCCCCCGAAAATGGAGTGGACCACGTCACTGGGGCTGACGTATTGGTGTCGGGGGTCCCTATCTTGGTCCTCATCCTCATCTTCGTGGTCGTGCCCGTCGCGCTTGTTATTTTTCTTGGCGGAGTCGTCTTGGGCGGCCCGCCGTGTATAGATACTTTTGAGGACGCGGCACTCTTCCATGGTATGATTGGACTTTGGGTGTAGTTGGCATGGTCCCTTCAACGTTTTGTTGTAGTCTTCTTGGTAGTCCCGTCGTCCATTGGGTCGTTTGACCGTATTTACTTCGTGGTCGTAGTCGCGAGGGCGCTTTCCTCTGAAGTCGTCGCGGCTGTCGCGCCGCCGATCCCAACCCTCTCGGTGATCGCGGTTGTCGGAGCGGCGGTGATTTCTGCTGTCGTAGCGACCACGACCATCATCTCGCCGGGGAGGCTGGTCGGGACCTCTCGCATCATCTCGGATTAGTTTTTCTGCGTCATTGGCATCGGCGTAATTTTTGGCCGTGGCGAGGAGCTCTGCTACCGTTGTTGGACGCTTACGCAACAGCTTGTTCCTCAGCGCTTCGTGGAAATGCAGGCCCTTGATGAAGGCTGAGATGGCCTCGTCATGAGAAATCTTCGGGATTTTGAGGCGCATATCCGAGAATCGTCGGATGTAATCGCGCAGAGGTTCGTTCTTCCTGTCCCTTATCCTTTCAAGGTCATACTTGTTTCCAGGCTGCTCGCATGTGGCGATGAAGTTGTCGATGAAAGCCTGGCGTAGCTCTTCCCAAGAGTCAAAGGAGTCCTCGGGCAAGCCGAGAAGCCACTGATGACCAGCCTAGTCGAGGACTACGGGGAAGTAGTTAGCCATGACGTGCTCATCCCCTGCCGCTGATCGGACGGCGATTTCATAGAGGGTGATCCAGTTCTCTGGATTTTCCTTGCCGTCGTATTTTTTAAGTTTTTCGAGCTTGAAATTGCGGGGCCACACGACCTGGCGGAGGTGTGAGGAGAACTGCCTTAGGCCCGGAGGACCGTGCGTTGCATCGTACTCGATGCGGCGCAGGTTTTCGTGGACTGCTCTCTCTGCGGCGTGCCTGTTGATGCGGTCCCGGGCATCTTTGGAAGGGATGTTGTGGCGGAGATCCCTGTGTTGATCTTCTTCTTGGCCGCGTACGCGGTTCTGCTTGCGGCGGCCATCGGCGTCCCGACCACCATCGTCGCGCCGTGAGTCCCCTCGACGGTTGTCGGGGGAGCGGCTGCGGTGACGCCTGCTGGGTGAGGCCCGACTACGATTAGTCTGGTCGGAGGCGGCTTCCGTATAAGAGACGTCCTGGACTCTCTTGAGCAGAGTGGCTGTCTGTCCCATTGCGGCGATCAGGTGTGCTCGGATGCTGGTCCGGACTCCCTGGCATTCGGGGGTGTCAGGAAGCCGATCCAGGTTAGCCATGGCGACAGCCACGTTGGCGCTTGGCGTTTTGTAGACTGGCTGGTCCCCGACCATGTCAAAGGCATCGTTGAGATTATTTGGTGGCATTTGTTGTTGCTCGTCCGCACGTCGTCGGGCGCGATCGGCGTTACGCTGTTCGCGGAGTTGCCTCTGGTCATCTGTTTCTCCATCAACGACCGGTTCGTCGGCGCTGACATTGAATACAATATCCCCTCGTCGGGGGGGGGGGAATATTGGGAATCGGTCGAAACCCGGAGGGTGTGAAGGGAAATCCAGGTCGTAGTCCTCGTCTTCGGTGTTTATAACCTCGGTGGGGATGGAACCAGTGCTTGAGTTGGTGCTGGAAACCTGGCCGTCCCGTAGTTCTTGGATTGTCACCATGTTGACGTAGTGACGATCGTTCCTTGTCGGCAACCAACCCGCCTTGCTGAAAACGGATTGGGTGTGCTGTGAGTAAACAGAGGCCGAGTTGTTCAGGCCGCAAGGATAATCTTCCTTCTTGAGCTCGACGGATCGTCCTGAGGGTGTTGAGGTTATCGTCAGAGACGTTCCCAGCCATTCGTGTGTGGCGACACGAGTTGGCCGGCGGGATTTGAAAAAATCCACTGGAGCAGCTTGGTCGGGCCGACGCAGAATTCCGTCTACTAGTTGGGAAACTTCGAGTAGCTTGGAGTCAGCGCGATCGAGCGCTTGGAGAAGGTCCGAGCTGTCGATCTTCTTTCCCTTGTAGAGCGGGAGCGGTGGTCGGGTGCTCGGTGCCGCCTCGTGTGTGGTCGGAGACGGCATGATCTCAGATTGGATCTGGGTCTCTTTCGAAATCGTGGTCGTGAGGCCGCCACTGCACGTCGTCCACGTGATCTGGCCAACGGTGAACGTGAGGCCTTCAGGCACGGTCGCGGAAGCTGGGATCGTGACCATCTTGTTCGCCGGAAAAGTTGCACGCACACCCCCTACCTGGCGCGCCACTGTCGACGAAAGCTGGTCGGCAGTCTACCTTGGGGTATACCCACGGTAGTAGTTTATCGGTAGACGGTGCGCAAACTACGAACTCGATGGTGACGCAAGACACGGACAAGCTTTTTATCCAGGTTCGGCCGCCGAGTTGGCGTAATACCTACGTCCTGCGTCTGGTTGTATTGATTTGTGATGAGAGAATATGATGTATCCTAGGGGGGTCCCTTGCCCCTCCTTATATAGTCTGGAGGGCAGAGTTACAGATCTGGAAACTAATCCTAGTCGGTTACAATTGCCATGGATAATTCGATATCAATTCCTATTCTAACCGAATAGAATCCTGCTTAATCTCCACATCTTGTTTCCTTGCGCGAAACTCCAGGTTGTCGGATCAAGCCTTGAACTCGTCTCGTAATGGGCCAAGCCTCCTGGCGGAAGTCTAGCCGTAAGGGTATAGGGGTTTATACCCCCACAGAGATAGTTCTAATCTTGATGCAAGATAGGTGCACGGTTTGCATGGAACATACCATATGCTCAGAAATCAATTTGGACACACCCGATGGAACTGTAGATGCACCGATGGAACAACTAGATGAAGTGTATCATATGGAATCTTGCTTCGGTCCAGTTGGAGATAGTATTAGTTTCGGTGCAAGATAGTTGCATGGTTTGTGCACAGTGCACCACAGGCTCAGAAATCGTTGTGGAAGTTGCCGATTGTACTCCTAGGTATAGAGGCTCAAGTGAAAGCTCGGTTCGGTCTGTTTGGAGATAGTGCTAATCTTGATGAAAGATAGTTGTACGGTTTGCAGGGAACATACCATATTCTCATAAATTAATTTGGACGCACCCGATAGAACTCCTAGATCATGTGTGTCATATGGAATCTCGCTTCAATCTGTTTGGAGACAGTCTTAGTTTAGGTGCATGATTGGTGCATGGTTTGCGCATAATGCACCACGGCTCAGAAACCATTATGGAAGCACCCGATAGAACTCCTAGATCATGTGTGTCATATGGAATCTCGCTTCAATCTGTTTAGAGACAGTGTTAGTTTAGGTGCAAGATTGGTGCATTGTTTGCGCATAATGCACCATAGGCTCAGAAACCGTTATGGAAGCACCCGATGATAATCCTAGGTGTAGAGGCTCAAATGGAAGGTCGGTTCGATCTGTTTGGAGATAGTGCTATTCTTGATGCAAGATAGGTGCACGGTTTGCATGGAACATACCATATGCTAAGAAATCCATTTAGACGCATCCCAATAGAACACCTAGATGACATGTCATATAGAATCTCGCTTTGGTCTGTTTGGAGACAGAGTTAGTTTTGGTGCAAGATTGGTGCATTGTTTCCGCCTAATGCATCATAGGCTAAGAAACCATTTTGGATGCACCCGATGATACTCCTAGGTAAAGGGGCTCAAGTGGAAGCTCAGTTTGCTTTGTTTGGACATAGTGCTAATCTTGATGCAAGATAGGTCCACGAATTGCATCGAACGTACCATATGCTTAGAAATATATTTGGAAGCACCCAATAGAACTCCTAGATGACGTATGTCGTATAGAATCTCACTTCAGTCTCTTTGGAGATAGTGTTAGTTTCGGTGCAAGATAGGTACACGGTTTGTGCCTAATGCACCATAGGCTCAGAAACTATTTGGACGCACGCGATGGTACTCCTTGGTGAAGAGGCTCATGTGGAATCTTGGTTCTGTCTGTTTGGAGATAGTTCTAATCTTGATGCAAGATAGGTGCACGGTTTGCATGGAACATACTATATGCTCAGAAATCAATTTGGACACACCCTATGGAACTACTAGATGAAGTGTATCATATGGAATCTCGCTTCGGTCCAGTTGGAGATAGTAGGTTCGGTGCAAGATAGTTGCATGGTTTGTGCCGAGTGCAGCATAGGCTTAGAAATCATTGTGGAAGTTGCCGATGATACTCCTAGGTGAAGAGGCTCAAGTGTAAGCTCGGTTCGGTCTGTTTAGAGATAGTGCTAATCTTGATGAAAGATAGGTGTACGGTTTGCGTGGAACCTACCATATTCTCATAAATCAATTTGGACGCACCGGATAGAACTCCTAGATCATGTGTATCATATGGAATCTCACTTCAATCTGTTTATAGACACTGTTAGTTTAGGTGCAAGATTGGTGCATGGTTTATGTATAATGCACCATAGGCTCAGAAACCATTATGGAAGCACCCAATGATAATCCTAGGTGAAGAGGCTCAATTGGAATGTCGGTTCGATCTGTTTGGAGATAGTGCTATTCTTTGCAAGATAGTGCACGGTTTGCATGGCACATACCGTATGCTAAGAAATCCATTTAGACGCATCCCAATAGAACTCCTAGATGACGTGTCATATAGAATCTCGCTTTGGTCTGTTTGGAGACAGAGTTAGTTTTGGTGCAAGATCGGTACACAGTTTGCGCCTAATGCATCATAGGCTAAGAAACCATTTTGGATGCACCCGATGATACTCCTAGGTAAAGGGGCTCAAGTGGAAGCTCAGTTTGCTTTGTTTGGACATAGTGCTAATCTTGATGCAAGTTAGGTGCACGAATTGCATCGAACGTACCATATGCTTAGAAATATATTTGGAAGCACCCAATAGAACTCCTAGATGACGTATGTCATATAGAATCTCACTTCAGTCTCTTTGGAGATAGTGTTAGATTTGGTGCAAGATAGGTACACGGTTTGTGCCTAATGCACCATAGGCTAAGAAACTATTTTGACGCACGCGATGGTACTCCTTGGTGAAGAGGCTCATGTGGAATCTTGGTTCTGTCTGTTTGGAGATAGTTATAATCTTGATGCAAGATAGGTGCACGGTTTGCATGGAACATACCATATGCTCAAAAATCAATTTGGACACACCCGATGTAACTGTAGATGCACCCGATGGAACTAACTAGATGAAGTGTATCATATGGAATCTCGCTTCGGTCCAGTTGGAGATAGTGTTAGTTTAGGTGCAAGATTGGTGCATGGTTTGCGCACAATGCACCATAGGCTCAAAAACCATTATGGAAGCACCCGATGATAATCCTAGGTGAAGAGGCTCAAGTGGAAGGTCGGTTCGATCTGTTTGGAGATAGTGCTAATCTTGATGCAAGATAGGTGCACGTTTTGCATGGAACGTACCATATGCTAAGAAATCTATTTGGACGCACCCAAATAGAACTCCTAGATGACATGTGTCATATGGAATCTCGCTTTGGTCTATTTGGAGAAAGAGTTAGTTTTGGTGCAAGATAGGTACACAGTTTGCACGAATTGCATCGAACGTACCATATGCTTAGAAATAAATTTGGAAGCACCCAATAGAACTCCTAGATGACATGTGTCATATAGAATCTAACCTCGGTCTCTTTGGAGATAGTGTTAGTTTCGATGCAAGATACGTACATGGTTTGTGCCTAAAGCACCATAGGCTAAGAAACTATTTTGGACGCACGCGATGGTACTCCTTGGTGGAGAGGTTCAAGTGGAATCTTGGTTCTGTCTGTTTGGAGATAGTTCTAATCTTGATGCAAGATAGGTGCACGGTTTGCATGGAACATACCATATGCTCAGAAATCAATTTGGACAAACCCGATGGAACTATTGATGCACCCGATGGAACTACTAGATGAAGTGTATCATATGGAATCTCGCTTCGGTCTAGTTGGAGATAGTATTAGTTTTGGTGCAAGATATGGTTTGTGCCCAGTGCACCATAGGCTCAGAAATCGTTGTGGAAGTTCCTGATGGTACTCCTAGGTGAAGAGGCTCAAGTGAAAGCTCGGTTTGGTCTGTTTGGAGATAGTGCTAATCTTGATGAAAGATAGGTGTACGGTTTGCATGGAACGTAGCATATTCTCAGAAATCAATTTGGACGCACCCGATAGAACTCCTAGATCATGTGTGTCATATGGAATCTCGCTTCAATCTGTTTTTAGATAGTGTTAGTTTAGGTGCAAGATTGGTGCATGGTTTGCGCATAATGCACCATAGGCTCTGAAACCTTTATGGAAGCACCCGATGATAATCCTAGGTGAATAGGCTCAAGTGGAAGGTGGGTTCGATCTGTTTGGAGATAGTGCTAATCTTGATGCAAGATAGGTGCACAGTTTGCCTGGAACATAGCGTATGCTAAGAAATCCATTTGGACGCACCCCAATAGAACTCCTAGATGACATGTGTCATATAGAATCTCGCTTTGGTCTATTTGGAGACAGAGATAGATTTGGTGCAAGATATGTACACAGTTTGCGCCTAATGCATCGTAGGCTAAGAAACCATTTTGGATGCACCCAAAGATACTCCTGGGTAAAGGGGCTCAAGTGGAAGCTTAGTTTGCTTTTGTTTGGAGATAGTGCTTTTCTTGATGCAAGATAGGTGCACGAATTGCATGGAACGTACCATATGCTTCAAAATATATTTGGAAGCACCTAATAGAACTCCTAGTTGACGTGTGTCATATAGAATCTCACTTCAGTCACTTTGGAGATAGTGTTTGTTTTGGTGCAAGATAGGTACACGGTTTGTGCCTAATGCACCATAGGCCACAAAACTATTTTGGACGCACATAATGGTACTCCTTGGTGAAGAGGCTCAAGTGGAATCTTGGTTCTGTCTGTTTGGAGATAGTTCTAATCTTGATGCAAGATAGGTGCACGATTTGCATGGAACATACCATATGATCAGAGATCAATTTGGACACACCCGATGGAACAGTAGATGCACCCGATGGAACTACTAGATGAAGTGTATCATATGAAATCTCGTTTCGGTCCAGTTGGAGATAGTATATGTTTCGGTGCAAGATAGTTGCATGGTTTGTGCCCAGTGCACCATTGGCTCAGAAATTGTTGTGGAAGTTCCGAATGGTACTCCTAGGTGAAGAGGCTCAAGTGAAAGCTCGGTTCGGTCTGTTTGCAGATAGTGCTAATCTTGATGCAAGGTAGGTGTACGGTTTGCAAGGAATGTACCATATTCTCGGAAATCAATTTGGACGCACCCGATAGAACTCCTAGGTCATGTGTGTAATATGGAATCTCACTTCAATCTATTTAGAGACAGTGTTAGTTTAGGTGCAAGACTGGTGCATGGTTTGCGCATAATGCACCATAGGCTTAGAAACCATTATGGAAGCACCCGATGATAATCCTAGGTGAAGAGGCTCAAGTGGAAGGTCAGTTCGATCTATATGGAGATAGTGCTAATCTTGATGCAAAATAGGTGCACGGTTTGTATGGAACATACCATATGCTAAGAAATCCATTTGGACGCACCCCAATAGAACTCCTAGATGACATGTGTCATATGGAATCTCGCTTCGGTCTGTTTGGAGACAGAGTTAGTTTTGGTGCAAGATAGGTACACAGTTTGCGCCTAATGCATCATAGGCTAAGAAACCATTTTGGATGCACCCGATGATACTCCTGGGTAAAGGGGCTCAAGTGGAAGCTCAGTTTGCTTTTGTTTGGAGATAGTGCTAATCTTGATGTAAGATAGGTGCATGTATTGCAAAGAACGTACTATATGCTTAGAAATATGTTGGGAAGCACCCAATAGAACTCCTAGATGACGTGTGTCATATAGAATCTCACTTCGGTCTCTTTGGAGATAGTGTTTGTTTCAGTGCAAGATAGGTACACGGTTTGTGCCTAATGCACCATAAGCTAAGAAACTATTTTGGACGCACACGATGGTACTCCTTGGTGAAGAGGCTCAAGTGGAATCCTGGTTTTCTCTGTTTGGAGATAGTTCTAATCTTGATGCCAGATAGGTCCACGGTTTGCATGGAACATACCATATGCTCAGAAATAAATTTGGACAAACCCGATGGAACTGTAGATGCACCTGATGGAACTACTAG
Source organism: Sorghum bicolor (assembly GCF_000003195.3). Taxonomy (NCBI): domain Eukaryota; kingdom Viridiplantae; phylum Streptophyta; class Magnoliopsida; order Poales; family Poaceae; genus Sorghum; species Sorghum bicolor. The sequence continues at coordinate 207,586 of NW_018396420.1, read as the reverse complement.
ATGAAGTGTATCATATGGAATCTCGCTTCGGTCCAGTTGGAGATAGTATTAGTTTCGGTGCAAGATAGTTGCATAGTTTGTGCCTAGTGCACCATAGGCTCAGAAATCGTTGTGGAAGTTCCCGATGGTACTCCTAGGTGAAGAGGCTCAAGTGAAAGCTCGGTTCAGTCTGTTTGGAGATAGTGCTAATCTTGATGCAAGATAGGTGTACAGTTTGCATGGAACATACCATATTCTCAGAAATCAATTTGGACGCACCTGATAGAACTCCTAGATCCTGTGTGTCATATGGAATCTCACTTCAATCTGTTTGGAGACAGTGTTAGTTTAGGTGCAAGATTGGTGCATGGTTTGCGCATAATGCACCGTAGGCACAGAAACCATTGTGAAAGCACCCAATGATAATCCTAGGTGAATAGGCTCGAGTGGAAGGTCAGTTTGATCTGTTTGGAGATATTGCTAATCCTGATGCAAGATAGGTGCATGGTTTGTATAGAACATACCATATGCTATGAAATCCATTTGGACGCACCCCAATAGAACTCCTAGATGACATGTGTCAAATGGAATCTCGCTTCGGTCTATATGGAGACAGAGTTAGTTTTGGTGCAAGATAGCTACACAGCTTGCGCCTAATGCGTCATAGGCTAAGAAACCATTTTGGTGCACCCAATGATACTCCTGGGTAAACGGGCTCAAGTGGAAGCTCAGTTTACTTTTATTTGGAGATACCGTTAATCTTGATGCAAGATAGGTGCACGAATTGCATGGAACGTACCATATGCTTCGAAATATAATTGGAAGCACCCTATAGAACTCCTAGATGACGTGTGTCATATAGAATCTCACTTCGGTCTCTTTGGAGATAGTGTTAGTTTCGGTGCAAGATAGGTACACGGTTTGTGCCTAATGCACCATAGGCTAACAAACTATTTTGGACACACACAATGATACTCCTTGATGAAGAGGCTCAAGTGGAATCTTGCTTCTGTCTGTTTGGAGATAGTTCTAATCTTGATGCAAGATAGTTGCACGATTTGCATGGAACATACCATATTCTCAGAAATCAATTTGGACACACCCGATGGAACTATAGATGCACCTGATGGAACTACTAGATGAAGTGTATCATATGAAATCTTGTTTCGATCCAGTTGGAGATAGTATATGTTTCGGTGCAACATAGTTGCATGGTTTGTGCCCAGTGCACCATAGGCTCAGAAATCATTGTGGAAGTTCCCAATGGTACTCCTAGGTGAAGAGGCTCATGTAAAAGCTCGGTTCGGTCTGTTTGGTGATAGTGCTAATCTTGATGCAAGATTGGTGTATGGTTTGCAAGGAATGTACCATATTCTCGGAAATCAATTTGGACGCACCCGATAGAACTCCTAGATCATGTGTGTCATATGGAATCTCGCTTCAATCTGTTTGGAGACAGTATTAGTTTAGGTGCAAGATTGGTGCATGGTTTGCGCACAATGCTCCATAGGCTCAAAAACCATTATGGAAGCACCCGATGATAATCCTAGGTGAAGAGGCTCAAGTGGAATGTCGGTTCGATCTGTATGGAGATAGTGCTAATCTTGATGCAAAATAGGTGCACGGTTTGCCTAGAACATACCATATGCTAAGAAATCCATTTGGACGCACCCCAATGGAACTCCA